>NC_143095.1:4557954-4860984 GCF_061535455.1 Colias philodice | reverse complement strand
CATCTAGGAATGTGTTTATTTTACCAATTATAGACCTAATTAAGAGCAATCTATCAGTATCGGTCACAAGTTGCACTTTTGAGTTTTTTTGGAGAAAAAAAATAAAAAGTTCAAGTATCGTAACTACCCTAATAAAATTCAATTCCCCGTAAACGCCTCCGTGGTGGAATCTGGTATTTTTATCAATGATAGACCCAATTATGAGCAATCTATCTGTACCGGTCACAAGTTGCACTTTTGAGTTTTTTGGAAGAAAAAAATAAAAAGATCAAGTTCAGTAACTCAAACTACCATATTATAATATTTTGACAATCGATTCCTCCTAAAGGGTTCCATGGAGGAATGTGTTTATTTTACCAATTATAGACCTAATTAAGAGCAATCTATCAGTATCGGTCACAAGTTGCACATTTGAGTTTTTTGGAAGAAAGAAATATTTTTTGATCGATTGATGTGGAAATTATTTGAGCCAAAATCATGTTTTACCGCGTATAACTCAGAAACGGTAGGATATAGGAAAAAATGATTCAGGTACAACTTGTAGATAATTTTATGGCCTTTCAACTTTTCCTTGAAAGTTTTTCTCTAACATGTACCGTTTTTGAGATTTAAGCGAAAAATGAAAAAATGGACCCATTTCCCCCCTCCCCCCACTCCGGGGCTCCTCCTAGTGGCCCGGGGTTTTAGTATGTTTATTACCTAGGGACTCTTGACATGTTTCCGAAGAAACATCTTACGTTACTAACTCACGCACTCTAGAACTTTTTATTCAATGGACTAATTACGAACCGCAACTTTTACATATTGCCGCTCTTATTTTATTTATATGTCACAAAACATTTTATGTTTCATACAATAAAAAAGCGAATTCAAGTCAGCTAATGAAGTTAAAGGAAAGTGTTTTTTAATTTATCACATAATACTGAAAAAATATGTTTTATCCTATTATAATTATAGTTTTGTTAGCGCGTTAGAGAGCGGTAATATGTATGGATATTTTAGTATTATTTAACGTTGATTCAATACAGATATGATAAGAAGAATAATATTAATAAATAATTAAGTGTTAACTTCATACACCTATATTTTCACGATACAATAGGTTTAATTGAAGTTAATAAATACATTTTAATGCACAAGTTTCTAAAAGTATTATAAAATATGAAATAAATACGAACGATATAACTTTAGGTATCCAATAATTGAACAATCGACATTAGGAAATAAAATGTTGCTGACTGATAAAAATTCCAGAAAATAATCTCATTTAGATCTCATATGACTATTTTATATCTATTGAATCACCATTAAACATATTAATTGGTGTAGTGTCAAAACTAATGCTCGTTTAAGTTTCAGCAACATTTTGCTCATTTATACATTCGTTATTATTGCATAGATGTGGACTTAATATTGAATTGCGTACGATATTCAGAACAAACATGTGGCTCATAGAATGTTCCGCTTATGATGCGAATGTTTTTGTTCCGTTTCCTATTCATTAACTCGTATTAACTAGTCAATAGTTTGGGGATGTCATTGGAGAACCAGTGCAGATTCACAACTATAGTTCATTAGTCCTCTTTATATTGATAGCTTATTACTCATTTTAATACCTTTTAAAGATCTCGGCGTTTTTATATAATAACAAAGGGTATTAAAAGAAATGCACGTTGTTTCAATCAATGCAAAGAAACTAAATTTTAGCGACGCTCAAGGTGCGTCGCATTAGTTTCTGTTTTAATTTATATATTTTTCTTTAGTTTAATTTAGTATGATATGAAAATATTACAAGTGAAACGGTAGTTAACGCTTTCCTTTCATTACCTAATTTTATTATTTAACTTCATCAAACAATACTCATCTACGTCCATTAGTGAATTACGTTTTGAAAGATCTCGGCTGCGCTTAATCGAGCGTTTGTATTCAATAACGTTGCTCATTGTGTTCGCCTATTGCTTCTAGTGTTTATTTTATCGTCGGTCTACTTGGAGTATTGGAGAATGCAAGATAAAATTAATTACTTAGCGATATCGTGGAGGTAATTTTACTTACTAAGAGTGGGATAAAATGTTTATATCATCAAATAAATCTCTCTCCCTTATTCCGGGCCACTAGAGCCGTTCTATTGGCATCGGTCGGCTTTTGGCGCGTCCATTTCTTGTATCGAGCGAGGCATCGTCTGTCTAATGTTGGAAACTGATATTCAAAATTTGTAAGCAATAATTTTAAATTGATGTAGTTTCGGGTTAACTGTAGGATGTTTTTACTGCTATTGCAATCCTAATCCCAGGCTCAATGTACCTAATTTGTTCGCAAAAATGAGCGAATATGTGAATTGGTGGAAAAGAGAATCGGCAAATACTACTTTTACTATTGAAGTATATGAAATTAAACATGATGTGAAATATTTTCGGTTGGATCTAAGCCCGATATTGATAGAAATTTAAGGTAAGGAAAAAAAATCCCTAAGTCCTAAATGTTATTCGTGTGAACGGTAGGTAGATTACTTCGTAAATTTGTCCTGCGCAAAGTTTCCAAATTAAAGGACCGCCCGTGGACTTTTTGATGCAAATCTACCTAAATTTTCCCCTTTTCCTTTCTTCTGTGTATCGTCCTTAGAGTACACATATATAAGACAGATTGTAGATGAGAACCGTCGGTATACTATTTTTGATATACTCTTGTCGAAATTTGCAATTCATGACTATTTAAGTAATGAGGTTTTTCGAGGAATGATGTGGACGTGGTTTTTATTATATTTAAAGTAACTTTATTTACAAGTTTATTATAATATAATGAGATGTAGCTTCTCGAGAGACTTTGGAATATTATAAAGTATAGGATAAAAGTCGGTGACGGCTCATTCCGATCTCTCGATTCGTTAGTGTCGGTAGATACTTTACCGACGCCTTATTAGCCTTTTAATGTTACAGCGGCACGCAAACACTACAAATGCGATATTGTTGACGATAAAGAATATACAATTTCCTGTACTTAATGATATATTAAATTCAGCGTCGTATCTTAAATGATATTCAGAAAGGTCGAACGAAGGTGACAATTAGCATTTGTTGTTAGTTGATGTTAAATGTAGTGGAAGATTCGCTAGATGCATTAGATTCGCGCGTAGGTGGGATGTGTTTGAGATCGGAATGGGGCTCGCGGCTCGCGTGTCGAGTAGGTTTAGTTCAATCTATTAAGTAGACGTTTACGTGCATACATTAACGTGTGGATGTTTTCGACATTCAGTAGGTAGTAAATTTCTAGAATGCTAGTTAGTTAAAATTGAAGTTTGTAACGTGGAAATCTATGGGAAAACTTTATTCGGTGTTCGTTCTTTAAATGAATTTAAAAAAAGTTTTGCCGTATATTGACTTTGGTTATAGATCGTCTTAAAAATACTTATTATATAATTATTATTACTTAACACGGCTTTTATAGTACTTTTATTTCTTAATTAAAAAATAAAATGTAAAATAGCTTAATAATTGTTTTCTTATCCTATGGTTATTTAAGGTCAAAGGAAATGTATGTTTCCCCTATTTGTCTTGATAAAGGTTGTGTAGATTTAATCATTGCTTTGGTTGTATTGTGACTTATGATATATTTTAATAAACCAAGACTATTTCAACTCAGTACAGTTATTGTCTATAATATGAACCTCTCTATAAATTCAGGTTATCTCAGCGATTGAATATAGGTACTTAACCTGATAAACGTAGCCTTTTGAATTATTATTAATTATTATTACCTATAATTAACTTAGATAGTATCAAATGCGATTTGTACTCTTTGATCTTGAATAACGTAGGTATGGCGTGTATCTTTAACCTAGTTTTGGCTTAATTTGAGTGTATGAAGAACAAATTTCAGAGCACAGCACACATAAACCACACAGTTTCGGACGTCAAGTTGACTTTGACATCTGATTGTAATTTACAGTTGCAGGTATTCAAAAGTTACTCGTTTAGCCAACACAATGAAATTACTTTTCGTAATTACTTGCCGTCCATGATTAATTTGCGAATAATTATATTTGTAGCGCTTTCGTTGCAGTATAATGACCATCCTACGTGTTTAGATTGCATAATACTTTATATTTACATAACATGAAATGGAAATAATATTTACTCTCGGTCATTATTCATTTTCAATACCTTTGTTTTATTCTATTGGAGAGCCTTTTCCTCTATTCTTTATAGCATAAAGTGCTTTGACGTTTTGTCTCAAAGAACTATTTTTACATTTTAAAGTATATTTAAAAAATGAAAAAAAAATAAATATATCGTTAGTTTCGTAATTATAAGACGTTAGAATGAAACATATTTTAATTAGACGTTTAATGCATGTCATAGTTGTAACTCGATTCAGTATAACCGTGAATCACGTGTTTATGGGATTTGTTTGCAGTTGATCAGTATATTACATATCACTTTGATTTACTGCGGCTTATTATTATTTCATATGTATTCATAACCATAATAATTATTATTATAAATCATAAAATTCATTGAATTATATTTTATTGACGTATGTAATATTTAGTCGAATGATGCAATTAATTTATGTAACTTATATTAATATAGCCCAGGTGTTGTGAGGGATGCTTGACCGAATTTTATTAGTCGATGGCAGTCGTGTCGAGGAAAATGTATTATAAATTAATAGCAAATTTTCCAATTGTTTAATACGCGCTTCCATTAGGTGTTTGTAGCTCCGCCAGTACTACATCCACTAAGCAAAACGAGGCCATAGCATCCTTAAATTTGATTAAAGAGTAATTGGAACATAATGACATTATTATATTTCTATGTATTCACTATTTGTTAGTTATTAAAATAGTTTCAAAATTATATATGATTGTTAAATATGGGCCTGATCTAAATACTTTATGAAATATATTGTCTCCAGACTCATTTTACGTAACATCACAGCTGAAATATCGACGTAACTGTGACATTTTGATTAAGTTCTAAAACGATGCATAATTTATTTTATACATTTTAAATTGTAGTTTAATTATACACTTTGTAAGTGTGGTGTCTCCGCCTATTAAAATATGTAACCGTTACAGTTTGAGTGAATTACTTGACTATTGTAATATGTGCATGTTATATTTGTATATTATTGTCGTACAAGAAGCATGTATTATTTGGAAAGTTCATAAAGATAGAATGTCGTCTCAGGGTGTAAATCAAAACAGGAAATTCGGCAATTTAACCACTTTGCAAAAAATACCTCGTGGAACTTTTGATATTGTATTTCAAAACACAGACGTAGAATCTCGTTACGATTTACCCCCTGACTCGAGCAGTTTAAATGATCTTTACAGTTGTTGCGTTCCAATGGAAATGGCTCATGCTTACAGTTGCATCTTAGAATAATTTATTTAAAAGTCGAATATCTATATGAAAATATGTGTAATGTCACAAACACGTGCACTGTTTCGCATTACGTTGAGATCGTTCGTGTGTACGCACTCGATACGTGTAGAGCGAAGGTTCGAATATTAAAATGCGAAATCGTGAAAATCGTTTCGGGATGTCTAAACGGACGTCCCAATTATCAGATTTCCACGTGATCGTAATATGTGAGCACGTTTCTAGACATCCTGCTGAAGTGCCCATAAGTTTTATATAATATTTATTGCGATTAAATATAATAGCACTAGTACTTTTTGCTCTGGTATCGCAAACGGTTGTAACTATAGCGAAGTTATTATTAGTCAAGCGATAGACTGTTATGCACGGCGAAGGTTGGCGGCGCGCACGGTGGCCTCACGTTGTCGCTTCTCATGCAAACAAGCGTACGCTTTGAGATGACAAGTTTTATGAACTCGCTTGCGGTTGCATGTCGGTCCACAACGTGCGCGTCAATCTTCGATATTTTCTCCTACTTGCAATAACTTCCCTCTTCATGTATGTTTCCACTTCGACTCGAAATGTTTTGACCTCTAGATAATTTTTATTATTACTTTTACGATTACACCTAAGTCTTTTTGGCGAAATATTTAAAATAACATTATTTAATTATTCAATATACTTATTCTATATTTAAGATATGTGCGTTTTATTTTTTGTAAAACCTCAGTCTCGTCTTAGAGATGCTCTCGTCTAATTAGATAAAGCTATTATACGATTGGGATACGGATAAAATAACTAAAGATGTTATCAATCTGTCGGACGACCACTCATTTTAATTGAGCGTGTCCGTAGTTCTGAGCAAGTTTTACGAAGTTTATAAGCAAAGCCAATAGTTTTAGTGGCTTGAAATAACTTTGCAACAGGTCAGGTAACCCAACAAATTTTGCATATTTATATGGATTAACAAATAAATAAATAGCAGATTTTATATCTGTAAATCTTAAAAGAAAATTAATGAGCGAGGAAGTCTGGGATCGTCATCCCTTATCTTTCTCTTAATAAGGTTTGTATCAGTTCAGATATTTTTTTAAGAACAATAGAGAATTGCTTGACCACACTTGTGCTTATTAATCAATTTCTCTTATTGCCTTGCTTCTAGTTTTTGCATTATTGCCCAACACTATAGTACATACAATCCACAAACGATTTCTCTACATGCACATTTTCAGTGCACTCACAAAGCTCACACTTAACGTTCTTTACCTACTTTATGCGCAAAAGCTCTCAAGGGAATGTGTCATAGAGCCCATAGATATAGATGTGTTCATTGCTAGTTAGGTAATAACATTATTTATTTTAGGTATAGTAAAGTCGGTTCAGACTTCTGAATTATCATCAATTCTTAAAATAATCCAGCAACCTGTTTTAGTCACGTACGTTACGGATAGTAGCTTAATAACATAAATAAAAAGTCCTCGAGTCCTAAAATAACGAACACAAAATGATAATAAGCGTTCGTTGGTCGATAATTTTCCTAAAGAAGGCCTCTCGTCTTCCACGACAGCGATGCATGGGCGTGCCGTACACGTGCTCTACACTTTGTTAGTTTTAGTAGATACCGTTAGCAAAAACGCGATTATAACAAAATTAAATCAATATTGTATTAGAAATAAAAGTACCTAACTCTTCAATTCAGAATTAAGAAGAATTAAGAATTCCTATTCTGGAACGAGATGGGTCTGAAAGTTTTTTCTTTGTTATTAATTAAAAAAAATTGTAAACAATAAAGTTGGAGCTGAACTCTTATATGAAAATACTTTCATAATCAACCTAAGAGAATCAAAGACTCAGAACGAAAATTGAATTGAATAGATAGCTATGAAGGTGCGACGGGCTCGGAAAGTATGATTCCAAATATTATGCTGAAACACGCCTCGGAAGATTTTCTAGCTTGTCACGTAGGGGTTAGTCGCGGATATGTCATTTCGTATGCGGCCTAACCACGTAACCGCGCACCCGACACCGCATTTCCATCGGCGATAAATAAATTTCCTCTGTATAGATTTAAAAATTACCAGTCCAATGCTTAACTGCTCACGGGCATGTGTGATATAAATTCAAATAAGCGTGCTAATTAATTAGGTACAACGTGGGTACAACAAACATGAGACTACAATTCATTGACATGATCTCAAGTCTATTTTAAACACGTTAATGATAATATAATGTATGTAATTGCTTATCTGTATTACGTTAGAGAAAAGTTAGAATGTAAATATTATAAGATGTCAAACGCCATGCGGAATTTTCCGCACTTGCTTCGCACGATTTACCCAACAAACAAAGATTGTCTATACTTTACATTTATTATGATTTGTAAACAATCTATTTTAGTCAAAGAAGATACACTGATTATTATTGTAAGATAAATATTTAAATATAGCTTTATAAATTATCTCTATTGATAACAGTGCACTTTATGAATTGTAGAGATGTTAGAAATAAATAATAATATTCTATTCGTGTCTATTTTGAATACTTAGTATTAAATTGATATATGCTAGAGAATCAAACGTAGGTACGGCTATATGCTTATATTCTATGGATTAGGCATAATTTATGATTAGATATTACTAACGATGAACAAACCATATTTCTTGCTTACAAATATAAGGTAATGGTGGAGTTATTAGCAAATTCCATTTGATACTAGATGTATGATCGCAGTAGGTAGATACGTTAATTACCTTATATCAAACATTTTGCACCTGGCTGTACCTATAGGTACATATCTACTCCTGTTATTAAAGCTATTTATCTTTTGCTTTACTAGTTTCCATAGGTATATATTTTATGCATGCAAATAATAAAATAAACATTGAATATCATTATAGATTTATCAATGCAATTATTACTTAATAATAATAAATACTTATGCGTTAATTATTTAATAAGGAAACTGGTATATTACAGAGAAACTATAGGAAATATAAATATCAACCTAGTGTCAACTGTCGTCTGAGTTCCTGTTTATGTTCAGTCATTTCATTTAAGTCTATTACCTATTGATGCTAAATGACCGTTCAATGCAAGGTTACAATATAAACAATATCAATACCTTAGATCAATACATACTTATCGGTATTTGTATTTTTTTTGAAGATAGAGATCGTATTTTATTGAATGCTTTTGTCGGTCGTTGCTATTTTTCTATCTTCATAATCTTGTCGTGACCTTTAAGAGGAAAATGTTAAAGAGTCGTTTTCAAAATAATTGTACATTACCACAAAATGTTTGTCCCCCTAAAAAATCTTCGAAAAAAATATGGTTACGACTGAAATAAATCATTGTTAACGTTTTACAGACTAAACTTAAGCATACTGCATATCATTTCTGATAAAAAGCAATGAATTGCGATTCAAATTCTTACATAAATTTAATGTGAAAATAAAGTAACAAAAAGAGCTCCATACATTTTTTTATTGTCCCCTATGTGGACGACAATGAAAACCAATATTTTTATCAGAATTTTTGTATGAAACTTCCAATTTTTTTGTATCATAATTAAAAAGCAATGTTTGAAGTGTTATATCTGATAGATTAAACTATTTAAATTACCTTAAATAAACGAAGAATTACATATTATAAAAATGTCCCTATCAATCGTTACAATTTCGTGACACTGATTTATTGACATAATTAACCAACTTCTTGTATCACAAAGAAGAGGAATCTAACTCTAATCATTAGCAACACTGGTCAGGTCACGAAAAGTAAGGTCACATTAACGCGCCGCCATTTTGTTCATCGTCCAGACATGGAAGAAGTCCAGTAGTGTGCTGTGCAAAAAATTTAGTTACAATTTCCTAACGACGCATTCTCAACAAAAGTAAGTACATTTTGAAGAATTCACCTACCGCAATTGTAATATACTTAAATTATGACTAGAGTAATAGATTACACTTTCAATCTAATGGTAAATGTGATTATGTTTTGTGTAAAAGTATTTCTTAGGTTATTTTTTACATGTTACTGACGAACAATTTCTTGACATTTACTGACGTCAGTAAATTGTAGACGGTAAAGCTGTGGTCTCATGTGTAAAGTATGAAAATAAGATATTAAAATGTGTGTTAAATTAATGTAACGAATAAAAATAAAGGAGAAAAACAATAAATCTCTCAAGATTATTTTTTTGTAACTACAGGCCATACTTTTTTAAACCATGATGTAGGGTTAGTAAAGTCGGGCTTAGGGACTTGACTTTTCCTGGGATCTGATAACTTTTTTATAGTGAAAGCGGATCAGTGAGTCTTGGCCTCCAATTTTACAAGTGGTTTCTGATGGGATAACGCTTGCCTTATTGCATTTAGTGTTGATCGCTTTTCCACCCACACGAGTGATGCTTACTTTTGTTTTTATTTTTATTCAAAATACATATATCCAACAGCTTTTTTTAGTTTCAGAATGCCGCTAACCGGTGCCGAACGGCAAAAAAATACATTGAAAAACTAAAAAAGCAAAACCCTGAAAAATATGAAAAGAAAAGGAAAAAACACCTCGAGAAAGTGAAACAAAGACAAAGAAAAATATCAGATCTTAATGACAGTGAAAAAGAAGCTCGAAGACAAAAATGGAAAGAAGCTAATGATAGAAGAAAAGAAAAGGAAAAGCAAACAGAGAATTATAAAAATTGATTGTTTGTTGATTATTTTGTAACTAAAAATATATATTTTTTTTAACTAGTGACTTCTTACTTTTTTATATGTAATATTACCTTATTCTGAATACAGCCTTACTTTTACAACTTCCTGACATTTCCTAACGAAACAATTTACTGACAATTTCGTGACGTACAAATATTTTGAAAATGACCCTAAAGTTTATATAGGTAGGAAGGTACCTACCGAAATTATCATTTAGATAAGCTAATCATGTTTGGTAAACTATATATTTAGATAAACCTACATACAACAAACCATTCTAGTAATAAAACAAAAACATAGCATGAGGATCCGAGAATACGTGTAGGTATAGGGAAAAAAATAAATCAAAGTTAAATCTAAAAACATATAGGTACTTATTTTCCTAAGTTATTTTCTTTGTAATCTATATTTATATATAAAATAAAGAAATTTCACTTCAAAAACTCAAAGGTGACTGATATAGTGATCTATCAACGCACAGCCCAAACCACTGGACGTATCGGGCTGAAATTTGGCATGCAGGTAGATGTTAGGACGCGACGTAGGTAGGCATCCGCTAAGAAAAGATTTCCCGAAATTCTTGCGGGAACGGGGAAAAACGGGGATGCACGTACAAAGTCGTGGGCGGAAGCTAGTACATAGGTAATAATGGTAGACTATTATTGATCTCTATAAATAGCGTTCCTTTGATAGTCATTTGAACTTATTTCGGTAGAATAACATGACAGGCACTAGGAAGGTATATATGTGATCGACTTCTTTTTGTACATAGGTCGGTACTTATTCTATACAGATAAAGTTTATATTGGTATTTTATTCCAAGTTACACCGGCGAAACATTTATTTGTATTATTTGCACTCCATAACAATACGATATAAATTTAAATGACTTGTTTTGCGCCGGAATCAAAAAGTCACGAATCAAAGCGGCAACACGAAAAAGGGGACCAATACCTTAGTTGTAAATTTTCTCCATGTCTCTATATCTTTGGAGCGATGCCAATAACAAGTGCTTGTAACATAAAATACCTATGCGCTACAAAATGTACAATGACCACAGTTTTGGAACAGTGCTGTATTTTCCCTAAAACATACGTTAAGAACAATTTGAGCACTGTTTGACTAATAAATTTAGTACTTATCATGTAGATAAAAAAAGAAACTGACAATGGATGATACATCTCATGGTTGGTAGGTGTGTTTTTGTTACAGGTATACGTAGGTCCAATACGTATGTTTTTTCTTTTATAAATTTTTATTTCTTCGAAAAGTTGCTAGTTAAGTACCTGGTTAGTTAGTTAGTTAAGTATTTTTTTTTAATTGTTGTAATTTAATATACATATAGATAATATGTAGGTACAAATAAATAAAACAATTTACTAAAACAGCCGACTGTAGAGGTAGAGCATGTTTCGTAGTAAATTGGGACTCTCACTGGGGAAATCGCCACTCTCACAACAGTGAAGTTTTTATGTGTATAAGATACATAAAGTAAACTTTTAGTAGGCATCTTACTTTAAAGACGTTACGATAACTTCAAGAGATAATATAAAAATAAGATATAAGTTCAAATAAGCAAATAATTATAGTTTTATTATCGAATCGAGACAAATGAAAAGCGTAGATATGCGTTGCTCTAATCTTATAATTTTCTTCGTACACAACTACAAAATTGTATACCTATACCTGCATAGAATAGAATGTCTATTGCAAAATCATCCTTTCAACATTAAGTTTATAAGCCAATTTTTAGCCATAAGTAGATATCTACTCATGTTTTGTTAAAATAAAGTCACAAAGGAAAATCGGTATTGTGCGCATTTTCACCGAAGCAAGCTAATTTACCTGCTAACAAATTGTCTTTTCTCTGTTTTCAGTTCTTTATTTCGAAGCCTTCAATTTATATTTTTTACAATTTGCTGTCCGGCTTACGTACCTACTTAATTGAGTACATGTATGATAAGGATGTAGTCAGATTTTATTTTATCGTTTATTTTTTTCATTTAGTTTACCGATAGACTAATCTTAGTAGAAGTTAGTATTAATGGTATTGGCAACGATAAGAGTTGGGAAAAACTAGGTTTACCTATTTCTTCTTTCTTGGTAGGTAAGTAAAATTTTATGACATTATTTAATTTTGCTGGGTAAGGTGTTTTTTTTGTTTTGTTATTTAAAAACTGTCATAAAAATCTCTCAATAATACTTGGCCCTGAAGCCAAGGTCGTAGCAATAGTATGTACATATTATGGTATCCTGCCACCTAAGCCTCGCAACAGTAAAAAATAAATAATTATTACCTAAGTACTAAATTTTATCTACTTACTCTTTTCGCGTGCAATAAATGTACACCTAGATACGTGTTCTCTCTATTACGTAATAAAATGATAAAAAAAATCTACGTGTGTCGGTACTCGGTACGAATGCACCGGTATTGAAAACTTCTTTACTTTTCAATTATCTTAATTGAAAATCATTACGGACTAGAAAATTAATACGGCATTGAGTGTACTTTAAATATTTATCATAAAGTGTAATAATAAATCTATTGACGTCAAGAAAATATGTATGTAGCG
The DNA here is from genome assembly GCF_061535455.1 of Colias philodice. NCBI lineage: Eukaryota > Metazoa > Arthropoda > Insecta > Lepidoptera > Pieridae > Colias > Colias philodice. The sequence continues at coordinate 4,848,339 of NC_143095.1, read as the reverse complement.
ACAGAAAAAAAAGTGCCGCATAATATGATATACGTAGGTAAATAGATACTTATATTATAATAGATATAATTTATTAAGCCCATAATCTATATAAGTTTGTTATACAAATAGGTAGATAAAAAATAAAACCAGCCAAGTGCGAGTCGGAGTCGCGCACCGTGGGTTCCGTATAAAAGCTGTTTTTTATATGTTGTAACTGTAAATTTATACTTTTCACGATTATATCTTCCTCTGAGCTATTAAACGTTGCTTTGTGTGAAATTTAAAGATTCTGTGTTTACGGGACTTGCCCTGTAGGTTTTGATTCCCTTGCGAATGTTGAGGATCCCTAATAAGTTTCTTAGAATTTCTAGAATCTAGATATACAAAGGAAATAATAAAAAGATATTTAACCAATTAAGCTATAAGTAAATATTTGAGGATAAAGTATAACAACTAACACATACCTAAGTAGATTAGAGATTAAATAACATATTTTGTGTTACTTTGCGTACTTTCACAATGCAAATTCAATAAAAAATGTACCTAAAAAGCCACATGCTAACGTTACCATGTGTTTAAATAACTTTTCTGCATAATTATTTGGATATTAAGCTAATTAAGCCGACGTTATCATATTATAATCAAGGGCGGATCCAGCTTTAGTGCCAGGGGGGGGTCACATAGATGTGGTCAATTTTCAAAAGCTATATTTTGGTAATTTAATTGATACGTGGATTTAAAAAAAATGTACAAACATTTTTATATGTTTTAATATTAAATTTATGCTTTTTGCGATTTATGTATTTATGTCCTTTATGTCCTTTATGTATATTTATGTCCTTTATCTGTGCTATAAGACGTAAGTTTCTATTAAATAAAGATTAAATATGAAGATTCTGTGTTCACGGGAAGTACCCTGTAGGTTTTGATTCCTGGCAACACTTGCGAATGTTGATAAGCATGAAATGTATGTTTTAGCAATTTTTGCTCCATCTGTGCTGACATTGCTTTTAACCAAATTTCAGAACTCTGTGTTCACAGGAAGTAGTACAATACCTATAGATTTTGATTCCCTTGCGATAATGTCGAAATTTGCGATAATTTACGGCATAAATGGCTGTATCTTTTGATTGCGTTGGCTTATAAGTTTGATTTTTTTTCACAGCTATAAGGAACCGTAGATTTGAGTATTCGGTATGAATTTCAGATTGATACCTCCACGCGTTCCTGAGAAAAAGGGTCTTCACAGGCAGACAAACTTGAAAAATATATATTTTTTGCAATTATTCCTGTATCTGTACTATAAGATGTTGCTTTGTACCGAATTTCAAGATTCTGAGTTTACGGAAAGTACCCTGTAGGTTTTGAGTTTTGATTCCCTTGTGAATGTCGAAATTTGCGAAATTTTTCGGCATTTACGGCTGTATCTTCTGATTCGTTGACATAGAAGTCTGATTTTATTATAGCGTAAAGGTATTTTAGACTTGAGTTTTTGGTATGAATATCAAGTTAATACATGTCAGCGTTCATGAGTAACAGGGTTGTAAGTTAAATTTTTTTAAATATTTTTTTATATTATAAACTAAGGAAAAATTCATGCTTTTCGCAATTAGTAAACAAAGTCGTTGTCTCTGTGCCTATGTCCCTATGTATGATTAAATCTTTAAAACTACGCAACGAATTTCGATGCAGTTTTTTTAAAGATAGAGTGATTCAAGAGGAATAGTATATAATTTATAAGGTTTTAGAGAAAGCGGGTGAAGCCGCGGGCGGTAAGCTAGTCTGCGTTATAAGACCTTTGATTGTACTAAATTTCATGACTCTGTGTACTCGGGAACTACCCTGTAGGTTTTGATTTCTTAGGGAGTGTCGAAAAATTTCAGCAATTACAGCTGCATCTTTTGATTGCGTTGGCTAAAACGTTTGAATTTTTCACAGCATCAAGGGACCGTAGACCGTATTATTTCGACATTAGCAAGGGAATCAATATCTGCAGGGAGCACCCTGTCCCGTAAACACAGTCTTGAAATTGAGTAAAAAGTATCGTGTTATAGCACAGATGTAGTAATAACTGCGAAAACCCTAATTATTTAATTAAATTAAATAAAAATATATTTTTAAATAATTTTAAACTTACAATCCCTTTACTCATGAACGTCTACATGTATTTAATTGATATTCACATCAGAACTCAGGTCTATAATAACTTAAATCTGTTATTTAATTCAAATTCTATGTCAACGCAATCTGAAGAAAAAGCAATTAGAGCCGCATATTCTGTAATTCGCAACTACTTGCAAGGGAATCATCAATCAAAACCTTCAAGGTACTACTTCCCGTGAACACAGTCTTGAAATTTGGTTAAAAGCACTTTCAAGCACAGATAAAGAAAAAAATCCTTTAGGTAAACAAAAATTGTAAGATACAACATAATGAAAAAATATGTTTGCTCGGAGTCCTCGGTGCGCGAGTCCGACGCGCACATGGCCGATTATTTGTTGTAATTAGACTGTATTTTATAGTGTTCATTTGAAAAAAAAATTTGCTATTTTATGTCTTATCCACGAACATTCGATATTTGAGGTTTTGTGTGAAAAGTGTAACAGCGAAAGTTGTAGAAAAAAAAATTAATTACATACAACTTTACCATTACACTTTATTCCGCAGTTATAGTTTTTTTTTTAATCGAAAAACCTGTTATTTGTCCTTAAATTACGACCACAGGTCGACCCTAATAAACTTTTTCTATAATTTTTGTTATATTCTCTTCCGTTACCGTTTGTAATTGATTTCATTGTTCTATATTACCTACTTAAATTATGTCTCAAAATTCAATAAAAACATCATATTGAACAGTATTAATTTGTTAATTTAAAAAAGTTAATGTTAAATTAGTGGTCCACTTAGGTCGTGGACCTAGCCCAGGGGGGGTCATGACCCCGTGACCCCCCCCCTGGATCCGCGCTTGATTATAATGCGTTACGTATACCTATGTTTATCTTATATTTGGGTTAATAACTTTAAATAAGAAAATTTTATTTTAATGTTTTTAATAATTACTTATCAATTTATCATTATTGTAGCTGAGCACTGAGTATTTTCTTGATCATTAGAATCCATAACCGATATATGTATAATTACATAAATCATAATAGAGCTAAGATAATGTAAAGCTTATTTATTTTTTATGTTTTTTTACTTTATAAGTTGCAATGAGAAACCTTGCCTGTTCCAATTTGTATAAAACTATAAATAAGCACCGGCATACTGAAGTGAAAAACTCATAACATTTAAGAAATAAAAAAATGAAGCTAGATTAATATATTGTATCTACAATTTAGAAAACTTTATATATCTGCACACTTATATCTCATTATTGTCAATATCCCTATTAATTAATTTGTTAAAAATTAATTAAATTATAAGGTTAATAGAAATAAACTCAAATTTATTAAATAAAAGTGACCGAGCCGGTAACTTCTCCTTAATGACCGACCATGCGGTCGCTCCATGGCGTGTCTGCGTCAGCCGCGTGGTCGACGACTTTTGTGTTCATGCGAGTTTATCAACTTATTGCACTGATAATGTGTAAGTATATGTGTTTGTTTCCATTGGCCGCTGCGAGGGCGTGCCTTCGTTGCCTCTATAAAATCATCTTACGCTTAAGGTATTGTAGCATTCCTTGCTCGTAGTCGCACGTGACTAATAATAATCAAACCTCAACATTTATTACCTGCTGTTTACGTTTAGTTTCCGTGATATATAGTAAGTATCCAGATAATAATATTTATTACATATTTTACTTAAGGTTGATTGGATATTTAGGTACTTAATTTATAAAGGATCATTAACTTTTTGCCAGTATCTTCTTGTAATTATTTCTTTATTTAAAAAGTTAATGAATTTGCAACATGTAATGATTATTTATCATTTTAATTACATTCCTATTTCTTTAAATACGTCTAAATGCCTGGTCTAAGCTAAGTCTATAGTAGAAACAGAACTTTTAAAATTAATGTTTGTGATCTATCTCTGTCGTCGCTGACTATTCAGTTATTTCAGATACATATAAGATAAAATGGCTTACCTACAATCAAAACCAAAATCTGAAACCATCGAACTTCGAGAAAAATACATCGGGTAAGGACTTGTAAAATACCTAATTTAGATAATATATTTTAACACGATTTTATTAGCTTCATTATTTCAGTTTTATTCCTACACAGTTAGTGTTATTTGACCGTTTTATAATTTTTTTCACTTCATAATAGATTGTTTTTGCCAATTTGAGAGATTTATCATTTATTATCATTTGTTTGTTACATTTCTAATATGATAAGAAACATTAGATTCTCAAATATTTTAGTAAGTAAACATAACAATAAAAATACTTCGGGTTTGTTGTAGAATTTTTTTTAATTATATTTTATTTAGTTTACTGAAATGCTAAAACTAAACTGAACTTAAATACATTATCTATTACATATATAATAATTTTAGTTCAGTAAAGTTTTAGCATTATAGGCAAATATCCACATTTAAACAAACATCATGCATTGTATTCCAAAAACTACATACACATAAAAGGAGTGGTTAAAAACTGTAAATTTTTTTGTAGAGCCGCCTGCCAGCTGTTTTTCCGTTCATCCCCGTTAAAAATTGTTCGCGGGATCGCCCAGTTCATGTATGACGAAACGGGCGAGAGATATCTCGATTGCATCAATAACGTTGCACACGGTTAGTATAATATTGCATTAATAATTAATATGTACTGATAACAGTGCATGTGCCATGCGTGATCCTCGAATTCTTGACTGGCTTGAAATAGCGATATCTGACGTTCTATTTGTATTTATTTATCGCATTAACGTAATGAAATTCGTTTATTACCCTGAGTGGCCTGTCGTTAAAAAAATTACTTGATTTTTCCTTAAGAATTTATTTCTACTATAATGTAATAACTTTTTGTAGTGGGACATTGCCATCCACATGTGGTAGAAGCTGGAAGAAACCAAATGTCTTTGATATCCACAAACAACAGATATCTCCACGATGAAATTGTGATCCTAGCTGAAAGGCTTGTAAAAACTATGCCCGGTTCATTGTCTGTGTGCTTCTTCGTTAATTCGGGTTCCGAGGCTAACGACCTAGCACTAAGGCTAGCAAAAGTTCACACTAAGAAGACGGATGTTGTTACACTTGACCAGTAAGTATCATTAAAGTATTTTCGTCGTAGTCGGGTTGCAGATACTATTGTATGAATGTGAAGAATGTAATAAGAAATTGGCTGATTGATTAGAAACTCAATAATTGACTTTGTAATTATTGTAAAATTTTCGCCTGTTTCATTATAATTATAGATCTTATTATAAAAATGTATTCTGTGGTGAGAACTTTTGTATTTAAATTGTGAAACATTGTACTTTTATATAAAGTAGATTGTTTAATTCTCAAGTGTGTATTATTCTATAAAGAAAGTTGTTTAATATTGCGGTAAACAAATTTATATATAAAGCAGCCAAAATATATGGTTATTCGTGACTGATGAAGTATGAGAGTAGAGTTAGGAACTTTTGGTGGGTGCTACTAGCGCCATTTTGTTCCAGCGCGTATCATGGGCACCTTACTTCCATGATTGATGTCTCTCCTTACAAACTGAACCTACCAGGAGGGCCAGAGAAGCCAGAGTGGGTTCACGTGGTGAGTTGCCTTGGCTACTCCCCCATAGTGTAGCTATACCTTCAATTATTTCCTAATATTATTTAAGTAGTTAAATTCGAAATTGTCTGGATATAAAACATTACTTGCGTAAGCACACGGTGTTTGGCACATAAATATGGCTCCTATTAATATGGAACGTAAAAAACTTTTTTGTTCGCCACTTATTGCCTTTAATGCTTATTATGCCGTTATGTATCGGGGGCACAATATGAGAAAAATATGGAGTTATGACTACGTTTATGGTTCATGTTTTTCCTTTATTCGCTAATATATAAGGAGTTATTATGAAGGAGTAACATTTGGTCTTTTATTGCGTTAATACTTTTTGTTATTAAATAAGAATATAAATAGCGTTTTGATATTATTAGGAAAATATTAGGTACTTATATCTGAGAATTATATTTATATTACTACTATGAAATACATAGACATTTTATATTTACTATTATGAAATAGTTACTATAAGTAATTGTTTTAAATACAGGCCCCGGTTCCGGATATATACAGGGGAAAGTACACATACCCCAATGATTCACAATCTGAAGAAGAATTAGGAAAATTATATGCTGATGAAGTCGGAAAGCTTTGTAAAGAAGCAACTAAGAAAAACGGAGGCGTCTGTGCCTTCATTGCTGAGAGCCTGCAAAGTTGTGGCGGACAAATATTCCCCCCAGATGGTTATTTGAAACGGGCTTACGAGTAAGTTATTTTCCTATCATTATTCGTTTTACTATGAATAATTACGTAATCTATTTAATATTTTGTTATTCAATATTTTCTTAAAAGTACAAAATACGAACATATTATTCAAATATCCCTAAGAGCGTTTTCACATTATCCGATCCGATATCGGATATCGGACGCCGATAGCCGATATCCGATATCGGATACAATTTGCCCTTTCACATTGTCCGATAAAATCGTTCCGATATCATCATGAGTGTTGCCAGAAATTTTTAGAGAAAACTAAACTAAATTGCCAGTTGATAAAAAAAGTATAAGTAAGTATATAAATCAAAGTTGTACATGTACATTAAAAATAACTACGATAAAGAAAAACAACTTCAAAAAAGAAAAGTAAAATGTAAAAAAAGATTTGATATCACAAATTACTGCATATTATTTAGATGTGCTATTTACTAAATAGTTTTGATATCGGTCATTTGTATAACATAATATACTTATGTTAACACATTATAAATTAAATAAATTTATATCAATACCTACTACAACCTAGTATTCTCAGAGCAATAATAGGTTTATTCCTCTGAGCTAGTATTAGTTACTAATATGTTTAGTAATACCATGGACGAATATAATTTATATTTGTCTATGGTAATACATATTAGTAAATACCTTTCAAAATCTATTAAATGTATTTTTAGCAAGACGTACCTACTCATTTAGTCATTTTTTCACTACATACATTTATAAAAGTTCATGTAGTACCTATGATAAATTTATTAAGTGATACAATATTTGTTCACATTTTCTTTTCTTTTTCTTATTACACTGTAATATCCTAAAATAATATTGTCACTCGTTCAAATATATTTGTAATATGATTGTTGTAATTTCCTGTAAGTAAAGATAGTTACATAAATTATTTTATTGTCATAAACAATTATTTTAGAATTAAGAGTTTTCAAACTTTGTATTCTTTGTTGTTAATTCAAAATAAAAATAAAATCCCCTCCTTTTTTGAAGTCGGTTAAAAACAAAGCACTCAATGACAACAATACAATAAATAGCACAACCAACATCCGAGTAGGAGGAGGAGCGAGGCAGAATGAGATAAAATAAAGATGATAGACACTAATGTTTTCGAAGATAGATATTTGAATTTAAGAACGCATTATATTTTTGTTTACTTCAGTTCAGCCAATTGCCGTGTATTTTAATACGGCAAATAAAAATACTTGCCGTATAAATCGTATTTTAAATGCCTATAAATACTTAAACGTGTGTTTTCTTAATAAAAAAAGGTTTCTTTTAATAGAAAGGGTTTTAGGTTAAAAACAAAGAATATTTTTTTGAAGATTGAGCGAATTATATTGACCGACCCGCGAAGGCGCAAAAAAAACCGAAATTTACTTATTAATAATTTATTGTAAAAAATTTACATTATAAATTATTCCTAACTTAAACTACGTCCCTCCCGGTTCAATGTTGGAACCAAGAGTGCTCGTCGTCCACGGCGGGGCAGCTACAGCGTCGCGGTGGCGATGATTGCCGCAACACTCTCTGGAATCGCAGGTGTGCGCGATGTCGCAATTGCTAACAGGTGTGAGTCCTTCTTGGGTGGCCTCATGCATCCTCTAATAGTTAAGGCGTGTATATACAGTACATAACACCTCCCTCCTGAAGTTCAGCGATTATTGGCGGGCAAGGCTCGTTAATATCGCTGAAATTTCACACTCCGCCGATTGATGTTCTATTTCTTCTTTTTGATTACCATGAACACTCGTAGTAATATGCTTTGATGTACGCACTCTCCGTACGACGTACCATGTCACTAGGGCAACTGCACTCGTTATTAATATAACATATATCGGTATGATGGAAGGCTGCATATAGAGAATCTCGTATCCGTTGTTAGTACTGAATACTGATAGGCATTTCCATTGATATAGCTCTGTTACTAGCGTGTAATTTATCCAAATTTATCGAATTCAACTTCAGAACTTCTTCATCTGTATTATATTGGCTGGAATCTGGCAGGTTTGCAATTTTCATTATCTGTCCTTTGATATGGTCTTCTCGATTGACTATCTTGAAAGCCTCCGTTTGAAGAATGCAGTTTTTGGGTATTGTGGCTAAGTAGCTTCCTTTAATGACGTCATATTGATCTTGCGAGCATGATAGGTGAATTTTTGATGGCTTGGGGAAACTGATGACGTAGTGGGCGTCGTCTAATTTTTCTAGTGCGGGCGCTCCGAGCTCCACAGGCGTGAAGAGACAAGATGCGACGACTCGTTGCGTGGTAATAAGGTGATACACGCAGTCATTTTTGGATCGATGATGGTTCAGCTTGTCCTCACATAGATACCCTAGGCCAGACTTCGGGCATTCTGCCTCCATGTACATAAAATCCTCGTCGTGAATTGCCACAAAAGGATAGGGTGGAATTAGGACTTTACTATCTTTATTGGGAACTATGGATAATTTAAATAATTTAAAGGTAGTATGAAGGACAACCGGGAACGTAAAAAGTAAAAACTATAACTATATTTCTATATATTCTCTATAATTAACTTGAAGGATTTGCTCTTTGCCATAAAATTTGTGTAATTTATTTAACATTACTATCAAATTCTGGCAAAAGTCTAAGTGCATTAAAAATTTTATAGAAATCTGACATTCTAAATATCTGTACTACCTTTAGGAATATACTAAACTTAATTAAATTTATTAACTTCGTTAGATAAAAAAAAAACTTAATAATCTTTACTTAATATATTTAAATTTAAATTATTATAAAATGAATTTAATGGTAAAATTCGAAATTCAATTCATAATTAATTAATATTTGAACTTATTTATCTTTAATCAACGTTATATAGATTTATATTTGAATTTTACAATTGATTTTATAAAATTTGAAAATTAATTCGTGATGAATTAATATTTAAACTTATTAATCTATATTTGAATTTTACAAATTGATTTTGTAAAATTCGAAAATTAATTCGTGATGAATTAATATTTAAACTTATTAATCTATATTTGAATTTTACAATTGATTTTGTAAAATTCGAAAATTAATTCGCGATGAATTAATATTTAAACCTACGCACTACAGTTCCTCGGTTCCCGTGAATGGGTAATCTAGGAAAACTTACAAATCTAGGAATGGCAAGTCACTAAGAGAATTAGTGTACTTACAGGATTTAAATTTCGGCCTTTCTTGCAGTATCAATGTTCGGATACCTTTCGCGTTGCGGCGGCCAATGGTGTAGGTTCTGGATCCCCGTCGTCGTCCCTCCGATGGAATAGCGATACTCGATGCTTGTAGTTTCGCGTTCCGAGAGACGGCTCTCAAGGATTATCCTACCGGCTGCGCCAATTATATTGACCGACCCGCGAAGGCGCAAAAAAAACCGAAATTTACTTATTAATAATTTATTGTAAAAAATTTACATTATAAATTATTCCTAACTTAAACTACGTCCCTCCCGGTTCAATGTTGGAACCAAGAGTGCTCGTCGGCAGCTACAGCGTCGCGGTGGCGATGATTGCCGCAACACTCTCTGGAATCGCAGGTGTGCGCGATGTCGCAATTGCTAACAGGTGTGAGTCCTTCTTGGGTGGCCTCATGCATCCTCTAATAGTTAAGGCGTGTATATACAGTACATAACAAGCGCCCTATAAGACTGAAAATACACAAACTAGTGCTTTTTTGCTGTTGGTATACTGCCTTTTCGAAAATTGATTTGGCAACACTGAACATTATCGTCCGATAGCCACTGGGAATATCGGTGTCGGCTCCGATATCCGATATCGGACCGGACAATGTGAAAGACAGGCACATATTTCATACATTTTACTTCCCTCCGATATCGGATATCGGCTATCGGCTTCCGATATCCGATATCGGATCGGATAATGTGAAAACGCTCTAATGTGAAAAAGACTCAACGGAAAAATATTCTACAGGCATGTCCGTGAAGCCGGTGGTGTGTGCATAGCGGACGAAGTACAAGTAGGTTTCGGTCGTGTGGGCACGCACATGTGGGCATTCGAGACGCAGGACGTGATCCCTGATATCGTGACAATGGGCAAGCCCATGGGAAACGGCCATCCAGTCGCTGCGGTTATCACAACTCAGGAAATTGCGAAAAGCTTCGCCGATACCGGGGTGGAATATTTTAATACGGTTAGTTTCTTGTAGCATTATTTACGTGACGTAGTTTTAGAGTGGGTATGCATACTACAAACAGGCTAATATAAGTTTAGATCGCAGCAAGATGCTATAATAATATAACAACCTTCATCTATAATTAATGGGCTAACGAACACAGATTTTTAATTCTACCTACACAGTTATTTCCGAGATCGTTTATTTTTTTTAATATCAAACAAACTTCAATTTATAACAATCTATGTAATTAACAAAAAGTAACAATAATTACTTACAAAATACAATTTATTCCAACAGTATGGAGGTAACCCCGTTTCCTGCGCCATAGCGAACGCAGTGCTTGACGTCATAGAAGAGGAGCGTCTAACGGAGCGAGCCTTCCGCGTTGGCAACCACTTACTAGCTAGATGCCAGGAACTCAAACACAAGCACTACATGGTCGGCGATGTGCGGGGGAGAGGCCTTTTTGTGGGAGTCGAGCTGGTGACTGACAGAGACGCAAGGACACCCGCTACAGCTGAAGCTAAACATATAGTTAACAGGTACATATGTTAATGCAGTATTTTTCTAATATTTAACGGCAAAAACGGCAGACACATGTAGTGCATTAAAATTTTGCTTACAAAAGGTTTGTTTGTAAGTTACATACATAAGTATCTAAATTAATAGGTGCGACAATATAAAGAGGAACTGAAAGTCACATTATGTGAATATGTTCAATATTTCATGATTGTATTTTATAGTTATAATGTCGCCATGGGTCGTCTAAAAATAATTGTTTATTTAACACATTAATATACTTGAAGACATTACTTATAAAATATTTTGTTCACAGAATGCGGGAAGAAAAAATTCTAATCAGTCGAGATGGACCTGACGCTAATGTGCTAAAATTCAAACCCCCAATGGTATTTACGACACAAGATGCTGACAGACTGGTAGATACGTTAGACAGAGTCCTCTCAGAGCTTGATGAACAATGGAGGTCTCCAATCTATACATATAATAAAATCGTAGGAAAGTCAAAACTGTACATTGAAAATTTTTTTAAAAGAATACATAATCCATGATCTATAATCGATATAGAAGCCAAAAACATAGTTTTTAGAATTTTTGTCTGTTTGTCTGTTTGTCTGTTTGTCTGTATGTTTGTCCAGGCTAATCTCGAAAAGTACTGCATAGATTGACTTCAAATTTTGCATGAATATTACTAACAGGTCGGGTGAGGCTTTTTTAAACATATTATCATGCTATCACCTCCGGGGGAGGAGCTGTGAACCTTTTTTTTTCTTACGTATTCCGTGTATTACGACAGCGTACAATCTAAAGACTCATGTTTAAATGTTGGTTTCGGGTAAGCCATGCTATTATCTAGCTTTACACAATAAAAACTATGTCATTTACGTAATTTGGGCAGAGAATCAGTTTAATGAATTTATTAGTATACAAATTTGAAACAGCGCCATCTATGAGATTTCGTAAAAATCAAATCAATTTACATGTTAACACTACTGAACACAATGTTAAAAATTAATAATTTAAATATAATTATGTTATTTACTTATTTAACTCTTTAACCCATATCTTCCCTTCCCTATAAGGTGCGCTTATAATTCGTGTGAATATACTACATTTTTAAAAGTGAGGGTAGATGTTTATTATTTTAAGTCAAACTAGACACCATTACAGTTAATCTAATATTGATTGTGTTCATTGGTTACATTTTTAAAAATCTTCGTGTTTTAAAAATTCGATAACGAGGCGGGACTCGAACCAGCATTCTTTAGTGGTCGAATTTTATCTATTCTTTATAATACAAAAAGGTTAGTTCGTTGATAATTATTATTCCTTCATCATTTACATGTTGTAAGTAAAAATATACTTTGACTGTTAATACTTTTGTTCAGTATTTACCTGTATGATTATTGCTTGGTAATTAATATAATATTTTCATGTCGTATACCTAATTAAAAACATAAGTTTGATGTGAAACTAGCTGGATTTATTTTTACACACTCACAGTCTTATATTTTGTGTTAATGTTAAAATAGTATTAATATTGTAAATCATAATATTTTTTCACAATTAAAAATATTTCCTTTTTTTTGATGGTGTTGCCATCGAATTAAACCGCGCTGTCGTTTCGTTCACAAAAAGTGAAGTTATGAGGACCGAATATGTAGCCGCCTCAACTTACGGAAACGAGAGTAACCTGCGTTGTCTGTTAGTTATTGTATAGTCGAATTTAACGTTACATGGAAATTGGAATCTAATTATATGTATACTTATATACTTATATTAAATCTGTAGAGGTCAATTCTGTACATGAAATATATTTCCTAAATAACTATCACGAGGTGATTAGGGATCGACACTGACGCCAAAAATTTTTGTCCGTCTGTCTGTCTGTATAACCGTTATAGAAACAAAAACTACTCGACGGATTTAAACGAAACTTGGTACAATTATTTTTCATATTCGTGAGCAGAGCAGTAACTCCATTTTTAAGCTTTCGTCGCGTGTGCAACCTTAAGGGTTAAAGCTACACAGAAATCAAGTATGAAAGAAATGTTCTCCATATTATATAAAAAAAATCTCCCGACATCATAAATGTCTATCTTTTATGGTTGAGCTTAGGAGTTCAAAGCTTTCTGATTATATTTGTCTACTAGCTGTGCCCGCGACTTCGTCCGCGTGGAATAGTGACTATGGGACCTATGACCATGGGCTCAGGGTGGGGCAATAATAATTGTTTTTATTTTCATGCTTCCACTCCCACGCCCACTCCCAGGCCCACGCCAACGCCCACGCCCACTCCCCTTCACAATTGGTACCTACCAGATCAAAGCCAGGGTAAGCGCCCCACCCAGCCCCACCGTGGCTACGCCCATGCTGAATTACTACTTAACATACAATTATTGAGTAAATACGTACTACCATACTGTACTGTTGTACTACCATAAATAATTAAAAGAATTGTTATTAAAATTTCTTACTAAACTGAGCTAATAAACTTACGTACCAACCAACTTATTAAAGAAAATCAAGAAATGAAATGCCTAACCTATACCAAATAGTTACTACATAATTTTGTAATTAAAAATTATGATTAGTATATAATATCGAAAATCAAAAAAGAAATGCCTAACTAATTCTACGTAAAATTTCTTTTAAATTATGTCATATTATTTTTTAGGAACCAGGGGGGGAGAGGAGCAAATTCTATTTCCTTCCTTTCTTAAATGGATGTTTTTAATAATGTATGGTGTAGCCACTGATCAGCTTAATCGATACTCAATTTTTATCAAATCCAGCAACAAATCCAAATTAGATGTTTCCTGTCTCACGCACGTAACTAAAGGCTGAAGAGAGAGAGAGGGAGCACGTAACTAAACCGTTTAGACGAAGAAAAGTGTATAGAAAAAGGAATAAATAATTTCATAAACTTCCCGACGATCTTTAAAAATAAATTATTACTAGCGGTCCGCCCCGGCTTCGCCCGTGGTACATATGAAAAATAGATGTTGGCCGATTCTCAGACTTACCCGATATGCACAGAAAATTTCATGAGAATCGGTCCACCCGTTTCGGAGGAGTATGCAGACTAACATTGTGACACGAGAATTTTATATATAAGAAGATATCATTTTTTCATTCCCACTTTTACCCCTATGTAGGTATAATAAGTGGATGAACCGATTTTGATACAATTTATCTAAGAACCAGCGTCGGAAAATATGCTGCCTAACAAAAAAAAAGCCGCATCTAATTCGGTTTACCTGTTAGCCAGCTACGGTGCCATAGACAGACACACACACACACACAGAAATACATAGCAGTCAAACACATAACACCCGTCTTTTTGCGTCGGGGGTTAAAAATATAATACGACATAATTTAAAGGACATTTTATGTGGAAAATTTACCTATTAGAAGTAACCATAATGTTAATTTGACCCCGCCCCCCCCCCCCCCCTACTACCTCAGCTTACCCCCAAACCCTTGGGGAATTTTGATATGATCATCTGGACATGTAAAGGAATAACTGTAGCGTATAACAGATAAATTGCGTTTTATCGTACACTGTACAGTGTACAATAGAATGCCTTAGCAAATGTTCGCCGTGATTACTTATAAATTGTTATAACTTTTTTATTTATGAACCGATTGACATGAAATAAACACTAAATGTTAAATGAAGATTACCAAAATACATTAGTGAAAATCGCATCTAAATCGGATAAGCCGTTTCTGAGATTAGCGTGCACAAACATACAGACAAACAGACAAAAAATTTTTTAACTACAGTTTTGGGTTCAAGATCGATTTAATAATAACACCTGCTATTTTTTTTCTACATATTTTCATTGTACAGACATCGCTTTTCCACAATTTTATTATATGTATTGATGATGATGATGATTGATGATTATAACACTCTCAGTCCGTTTTAACTTAATTTTTATTCACTCGCATCAGTGCCACCTAAAAAATCTTTATATCGAAATTCGAGCAAAGCTAAGAAAATGAGAAATAAGAGTTCTCAAGGATCGTTAGAG
Source organism: Colias philodice (assembly GCF_061535455.1). Taxonomy (NCBI): domain Eukaryota; kingdom Metazoa; phylum Arthropoda; class Insecta; order Lepidoptera; family Pieridae; genus Colias; species Colias philodice. The sequence goes on along the minus strand of NC_143095.1, from coordinate 4,833,216 downwards.
GTAAGAGGCTTACTATTGACCGAAAACAACATGTGTTATGCCGAGAACCTGAAACCGCTTCACAACGAGAATTGCGGCTCACAGCTGACCGCGAACGGGATGTACTATCCTGTGAGACCGAAACCTTCACTGAGAGGGTATAACGTCTCACAGCTGATCGCAAATGGCATATTTTATCTCGATAATCTGAAACTTTTACTCAATATGAAGACCGTTTGACAAATGATAGGGTGCACCATAATATTATTCGATCTCTTGAAGATGAACATGAGCATAAGCAATGACTAGAGTAGGGACGCGAATATTACCATTATTTGAGACAAGATTATTTGAGACAAGTACGATTAATAAGTTTGTTTAATGAAAGATTAAGAATTAAAACTATTTGGTCTCTTGAAACGGACGAATAGCGAGAGGCCCGTCTTACTGTAGACAGATTTCGACAGTCTTAATGACTTAGAGGTAAACATAGAAGATCAATCTACGAGTTCGGTGGTGTGGTCCGACAAATATAAAAGTGGGTTTGCTTATAACCTCACAATTGATTACAGATCATCTTCTGTATAGGCGATATTAACGTAGTATGTTCTTTTTGTAATGCTTTAAAGAGGAGTAAGGAGTCGGCTTTCGTTTGAAGATACACCAGAACCTTTGAAATCACTACTTTTAGAGGAACATGTGCAATCTAAACAGTTCTTAGACAATATTCGCTCTTATAGTAGTGCGTTTTAAATGATCCTTTGGTGCTCAACAATTATCAGAGGATCCTTTCATGCTTACTTTTAAGATACAAGGTCAAGTTTATCATTTGATAGGATCCCTTTTGCCTGAAGGCCAACCTAAGTTTCTTCAAATATATTTTGTATTCGACTACAACGAATAGTCGAATACAAGAAATCAATATTTCTCGAATTTAAAATATTACAATTTTTCCTACAGTAGGGCGACGAATGTATTTTCGCATAGTAACGGAGGGGAACTCACGGGGGGTCGAGTGACGCGGGCCACGTACCACAAACATGCTTAGTTTGTTGTACCGAGCGCGAAAGAAAGTCATCGTGTTTTTAGTAAAATTACTATGTAAACTAACGTAATTTAATACTTAGGTACATATTATAAAATGATGCGCTCAAACTGTTAATCTACATTTAATTTAGATTATTATTTGAATTACTAAGTAATGTAGAATTTAAATCAAATTCACTCATGTTTTCCTCAGATTTTCGATGTCCTCCGATTTTAAGATTTTCTTATCAGAGTATTCAATTTTAATGTAGTTAATTTTTATAAGAGACAATTAAGAACATTAAAAAATAAAGTGTCACGTATTTTTTTTAAACGACGAATGACGAAAACTGACGTAATCGCGGACGAAGTCGCGGGCAACAGCTAGTTAGGAATATGAAACTTGAGGTAACTTTTTTATAATTATTCCCCTTTTACCATAAGCAAGGGAAATATGGAAATGTAATAAAATAATAAAGAACAACTTGCAATCAAATTATAAAAAAACATAGATTTAGATTTGGCTTTTGGAATTTAAACAGTAATTGCTTGATTAGGATGAGTTCAGTCACTCTTTGTTGGAAACCGGTAAATGTATTGTAACCAAGTATAATAATCAATTAATTTTCAGGTCCGCGTCACCCAAATCAGTGATGGTGTGGAGTCCAGTGATACAGCTTTAAAAAATAGTATACAGCAAAGTTTAAAAGCATTGTAAAATAAAGTAATCTCATCTATTATTGAATTAAGATTGTAAATATAGTTAAGATTAGTATAAGACTTATTTGTAAATCTTTACATGTACTTAAGTATTAAATGAAACTTATTAATTTTCAAAATAGTTTTTATTTAATTTTAACTTAGTTTTTACCAAAAATATCACAAACATTTTCATGCCTATATTGTTTACAATGTTCAGAATGATTTACCTTTGTTTTTCAGTATATAACCTTAAAGTACTTTGATGTATAAATATTATAATGCTACATTTGCACTGACAGGCTTGTAGAATTTATTTTTGTATAATCTTTCCACATTCTCAGTTGTAACTAATTCAGACATTCTGTAAAGGACCTTCATTCTGGAATTCTTCTGAACTTGAGATAGGATGTGCGCCAAGGAATCAGGGCAGCATGGACACTGTTTATAGTTGGCAGTGTGTTCTCCGCTGCAATTGGCGCATTTGGGTGGTACCTTGTCCTTGTCTCGTTCACATTTCTTGGACATATGTTCCCCAGCACACTTAACACATTTCACTTGACCATGGCAGTATCGTTGAGTGTGGCCCCACATCTGGCAGCGGTGACACTGCTTTGTTTTACTGATCGGTGGTTCAAGTTTAATATCATATCCTAAAATTTTTTTCACCTGTAAAAGTTTCTTACCCTCTTCACTGTATGGTACCACAGCTAAAACAAGGCAATTAGTGTCCTTTATATTTTCTCTTCGGAACATTGTATGGACTCTAATCACCGGTATTGAAACTGCTTTTAATTCAGCTTTAAGTTTATTCAAATCTATGCCTAGCGGTAGGCCTTTGATAACAATTTTCATTTTACGCTTGCTTGGATGTCCAAATGTGTGGTAAGGCAATAGCTTCTTCTCAAAATATTGTATCATAGCTTTGTGATCATCAAACGATAAGCAAGTTATTTTTGTATGGTAGCGACTCAAGAACGGTTTATAAAATTGTATGCCTAAGGAAAGAAGTTTACGCACATGTTGGGCAAAATCAATAGGTTGATGTAAAAAAATATCAGGTACCTTCTCTTTACGTTTTGGCCACTTGGAAGCCAGCGTTACATCGTAAGTTTCAGCCAGTACAGTACCAGAATGCTGCGGCTTCTCGTCAGGGGCTGAGATGTGACAGGCCCGCATTTTGTCAGTTAGTTTTTTAGATTTCTTTTTCTGTTTTTGCGACATTCTGATGCGATTTTACCACTAATTAACGTATGAAATGGTTTAAAAATGTACTCTTCAGCTTCATGAATCCAGAGTCAACAGTAAAATATCATAAAACCGTTTATTGCTATTCTATCGGTGATTGCAGGTAGCCACGCAATTATTTCAAAAAATGTTTTGTTTTCAACAGCCGGTTCTTGAGATTGAGATTTGAGATACGTCTGCCGTCACTGTCAAGTCTACGCTGTCAAGTAATATTTATTAGCTGAATGAACCTCAGAGCAATAAACCTATAGAGTACTTGTATCGAGCGTATACAATTTACATATATTTGTTTCTCTCTATCTAAAGAAAACGTCGTATGAAAGAATGAGATAGCTATAGACTACAAGCTACGTTTCAACATAGTCATGGCACCATTTTTACTATAGGTACGTATTTAGATAGATAGAAGGTGATAGTGATGGGATGTGCTTCAATCGATAAAATCGTGAATGCATTTTGAATTTACGGTTTCGTGAAATAATAAATAATAAAAAAAAAAAACATAATTAATCATAAATTTCAGTTGAATACATTATTTGTTTAATCCTACGAATATAATAAATGCGAAATTATGCGAGAATGGATAACTTTCTCTTTCACTGCTGAACCGATTACAATGAAATTTTGTACATACACACATAGGATAGGTTTTATACCGGAAATCCCACGTGAACGGGAACTGTGCGGGATTTTCTTTAAAAACGCGGGCGGAAAGCTAGTATATTTTAAAATAAATTTTAAAACTTGAAATGTAACTAATTTAAAATAAAGATCAATAAAGTTAAAGGAGTGAGGAGAAAGGCACAGTCAGCATGAATTTTAACAAGTTCATAAAAGGACAGTCTTAAAGAAAACATTTTCCTTACATCCTACTAATAAAGCGAAAGTTTGTGAGGATGGATGTTTGTTACTCTTTCACGCGAATACTACTAAACCGATTACAATGAAATTTGGAAAAATTACTTTTGATCCCGTAAATCCCACAGGAATGGGAACTATGCGGGTTTTTCTTTGAAAACGCATGTATATTAAGTATGTATTTCAATAGTAGTTTCTCATCTATGAGAACTGTCATTTAATCAACCGTTTAATTTTCACATAGTTACACATTTAAAGTAAATGTGTAAAAAAATTTCCAAATAAAAATTCACTCACACACAAATGTATTTATTATCTAAAGGACCAAAAGAAAACGTAAGCGTAAGATTGCACAATTCTTCTAGAGTATCCATCTTGATAACAGGCAGGCTCGAAATGCAGTGAACACAATCTAGCAAATTTCGACGGCGTCCAATCTACACGTCTCATGTTTTATACCCATTTTTTATTTAGCTCTGGAAATCTAAAACAAAATGAATTTATTAATAATCTAAAAGAGAAACAACAAACTAAACAGATAAGTCAAATAAAACAACCACGTGGTATTTTTTATTTTCCTGCTGTAGAAAATTTACATCTATTATTTGCTACAACAACTACATATAAATCTGATATAAGAAACAAAATAAATAAATCAACGTTAATATGAAATAGATTTTTTGTCATAAATCGATAATATACGCTAAATGTGTTACAACACTACGGTGGTAAACAAAATGCCAAACGTGATAATATTGTGACATTTTTTAAAAATTATTTAATTCTTTTGTATTCCACAACCCCATAAAGTGGGTAAATGTTACAGTTACAACATAAACTTATAAAAAAGCGCTTGATAAAACCTTCAAATAGGGTTAGAACATAAATATTTATCAATTTGCTGAAAATCACTTACCGATGGAAAGATATTTTTTCATTGTTTTCATCCAAAACTAACATTCGACTAGTAATAACCGGTAGCTAAACATACAATAGTCATTTTAGCACACTGACAAATAAAAAGAAACACTATACACTTTATATTTTCTAAAAATTTCGTTAAAAACACTTGACGCACCGAGACCTCCAGCTGGAAGGCAAACAAAACATAGCCGGCGCGCTACGTTTGAAGACAGTGCAGATACTCTATCGCTATCTCAATCTGACTTATGCTGTTATTGACTAAGAGTAAGTAGATTAGAAAATATGTATTTTGTTCTGTCTCAATATAAGAACTCTATAGGTTTATTCCTCTGAGGAATGAACTGTCAAGTTGACAGATGATTATATACACATAATTGCCACCCTTCAAAGAAATTGAATTGAATTGAAGTTAGAGACATACTTAAATGTTATCACCACAGGTTATCACGTAGTCCTATGTTTCTATTTTAGACAAATATTTAATTAATAATTTTGAAAAATAGTCTTTAAAATTAAGCGGTATTGCCACAGGGTATTGCTATAACCGTATAACGGAATCCGACAAATCTTGTAGGTGCGAGTACGAGGAGATTAATTGGTACATCCAAGCACCTGCACTAAACGTGTTCTGTGCACTAAACTAATGCTCATTTACGGAGGCTTGCGTAAAATGTTGCTATGGTATTATTATGATTAATTTATTCGAAGTTCGAAGATCATGTTTAACTTTAGAAAGTTAGAAACAAAGAAACAACAATGGCGCTTTGTTTTTGTATTATACTGGCTTAAAACTAAATAATTTTACTAATGAAGAGTGGTACACTAGCTAATAATGTGCAAGTCAAAAGATTTTGCTTCTGAATAACTTAAAAAGGGCGATAGCTGATAGCAGCTGTAAGCCATCAAAGCAACGAGCCCACGATCTTTACGACAAAACAAGGGCCTAAGCACCCCGTAATTATATATTTTTATAACTTCGTAATTTAGCAATGTGGTAGTTACGTTTTTGTTTAAATATAAAACCCAGCCTATAGGAATAAATTGATGCTCTTTGCGTTCAAGACGACAGTGGCGATGAATCTTTTCAGTATGAATAAATTAATAATATAAAATATCCGATATTCTATTAAAGTCTTGTTTTGAGCAATACCTACTTTCTGAATTCTGCGAATCTTTTAACTAGTGCTATTGAAAATAAAATAAAATAGTTAAATTAAACCAATTGAAAAGCTTGGCTTACCTCATTTTAGGTAAGCAATAAGTTACGACTACAACGCAAGCTACAACCAACGTTATTGCTATAGGTACATTGTTGACTACCAGTTTGACGGGCAACCGCGCAAAGTGCACGGTCTAGCCACGTCTAGCTAAACGGCTTAGATGACTTTTGTGTTACTCGAAGTGTGCTGAAGTAAAATACTACAAATAATTAGTTATATGCAAAATTACATTTTAGAAGACCTTATTGTCTTCGATACGGTATGTCAGAAAATATTTACCGTGCTAACTGCTTATGAACCGTTTGTAGAAGATAAACAAGTCTTTTACGTTTTACAAATTCAGTTCCTTATAAATATATTTATAAGAAAGGAACCGTCTTCAATGCGTTATTGTCCAATTTTTTAAGTTGAAGACAGTACAAGATGCGCAGCCGGCTTTAGCACGTGCGCAAACTCGCTAGTAGCCGTTACATCAATCTTTTCCATCTCCCTTTTTAGTGTTATCTTATCTGAATCAGTTGGTGCCGGATAAAGACCCCTAAATCCTAACAAATAAAGAACAGATTCGTAAAACTATTAAACAGTTTAACGCGTTGAACTAAAGTCCTTTTTGTAACTTCTGCAGACAATGAAGGCATTCAATGTCTGGACAATGCGAGGTTCGGTACCGAGGCGATTAGACAGATTTATTTAACGGATCTCGGGAAGACGATGTATAGCGATACCAAACTTTTATTTTTTATTTAACTAGTTTTTATTGGGTAATTAGGTACCTATCAGGATTATTTTCCACCTTTGCTTTAACCCGGCGTCTGTATGGTTGGGTCAATATGACCCGCGCAATTTTCAATTGTTTGTATCTTTTAAGAATCGAACGCGACGTTGCCGTACTTCTCAGTAGCTGGAGTTAAGACATCACCTTTCTTGTTTTATGCCACAGTTTAGTTGTCGTGCGACTGCACCGGGAGTTACACGTGCGCAAACGTCAAAAAGGTAAATATGACCCAACTATACAGTCAATGTAACAATTATGCGCCATTTTAGTAGTTAGTGTAAAAAGATTATAATTTCCGTATTCTGTTATTTGTAGGTTATAATTTAAAATGGATCGTGATGAATGTGAGCGGCAGCGTATTTTAGCAATTTTAGAGCAATCTGATTCAGAGAAAAGTGGAATTTCGTCAGAAAGCGAGGAAGATCAGGATCGTGTCAGTGTTCAAAGTCAAGAGACTGACACAGAACAGGCGCCTTCTAGCAGTGACGAAGATGATACACCTCTAAGTGAACTACAGGTACAAAGATCACAATATTATGTTGGCAAAGACGGAACTAAGTGGCAAAAGCAACCTTTTCGTCAAAATAGACGTACAAGAATGGAAAATATTATTACAGTGCCTCCAGGAGTACAGCCACAAGCCAAGTCGGCTTTATCAGAAATAGATTGCTGAAGAATAAAAATAATAATCAAATTGTAAAACGGCGCCAATTCCTCAAAAAGTTAGGCCTTGCTCTCGTAAATAACCACTTGAATACTCGCCAAGACGTCGTGCAGTTGCCGAGAGAAACGCGAAAGAGAATCAGAGATTTTCTTGGAGAACCATCTGAGGAGCCACCTGCAAAAGTACAAGGTGTACGGAAAAGGTGTCAAGTTTGCCCAGCCAAAAAAGATCGCAAAACGACGCATACATGCACAAACTGTCACAAGTTTATTTGTCCCGAACATATTGTTCCGTACTGCAAAGAGTGCTGTGATATGTTGCAAGAATGAGACTAACTTAGGACTGTTTCATTTTTATTTTGATTTAAGTTTGAAAGATCTCGTTTTCAACTACACCAAAACGATAATTGTAAGATTATAAGTGAACATTTATGTTATTTTATAGTAACGAGACTGAGGATGTCTATTTTTGTTGATTATTTTTGTATGTTTTTTCATAACTCAAACAAAGATGCTACGATTAGTTAAATTGCCTTTTATTTCTGCTGCATAACCTTAAAATTAGTGTTCTAACTAAAATATACTCATATATTTATTATATATTTAAAGTTCAACAAAATAAAGGCTTCTACAATTCAGGGTAATTTTGACCCACTTGACAGTCGGTGTAACAATTTTCTACCATACAGACGCCGGGTTAAGTTAGTTTAATTTTAATATTTTATAGGTATCAATTAGGTACGCGTATTAGGAAAGAAAAATGATTTCCAAAGGATTTTATTTATTAGGTATAAGAATGGGGAACTCTGATCAGTTTCCATCAGACGTTGGTGGCTTTCCTGTCTCCAATACTAGATAATTTCAAACCTACATGTACAATGTACATATTATAACGTACCTATGTAATCCTGGTACGTACATTCTACAAGGCTATGACCATGCTATGACCTTCACTACTTATTACCATTAGTAAACTTTTTAATTTTATTAATCTCAATATGTATCTACGCGCACACCTGAACAAGATTTACAGGGTTACTTGTAAAACACCAGCAACCTCGCAGGACAAGATAGCTAACATCATAAGTAACAACATTGAGCTAGGTACAGGTAAATTAGCTTGGAGAAATTTTTGCATATGTAGTGGTGTGTATATTACTCAGATCTTAGAGCGCGTTTCCACTATATCGTTCTGGCCTATACAAAAATGTTTCGATATCCTAACATTACTATTTAATTTTATACTTATTCCTAGCAACACTTTTGTTTTCAATAAAAACAAGTTTTTATTTGAAAGAAAATGGTTTTGACTTTATAAAAAAAAATATATCATTCAATTTTACGTCCTTGAGCAAACGACAAGGCGACTACCGTGAAACAATAAAATATCGTGTCCATTATAATTTGTTTCATAATTAATATTTGACCATAATAATTACGAAACAAAACAAATAAATAAATCGTCACTTGATAGTGGAAAGTGGAAACACGCACAAAACCAGAATAAACCAGTTTACGCTGTCCGCAGGTGCCACGTGCAGTCGTTTGGTACCGTTAGAACATAAAGCACATTTCATTCAAAAATTATAATTATTATGTACGTAGTTTAATTGATAAATTTTGTATTTGTTGATTGTTGTTATTATTTGTTATTATTGTTATAATATTTGTTGAAGTGAATTACATGTCCCGCAGCCGGAGGCCCCAAATGAAAACTCAGATGTATTTAAAAACTACATTTAATAGCTAAAATGAGACTTTTACACCCATGTCTGCACGATGCAGACCGGAATTAAAGAATGAATTTATACAGTTTAATAATTATAAAGACGTAAGCTTGGATGCTAACTAAGGGAAATCGCATCCACATTCTATTCCCGTGCGAACGGCGTATTCAGCAGTTTTGTATGAAGGCAGGGCCATAACTAGTGTTTAATTTGTGTGTAAGTGTTGTAACTTTATATTGTTAATTCAATATGGCTCCAGTGTTAAAACATGGTCGAGGCAAGCCTTTGACTTCTCAAACTAAAGAATTAAACTTTAAATGTCGTTTCTTTTTCAGGTTAGTAAATTTTTCATTTTAGTAACATTGTTAATGTAAAAGTTATATGTATGTTAAATGTGCAAATATTAAAATAAAGTCTCATCTTTTTCAGAGGAGAAACACATATAAGTAGTTTAATTTAAAATCCCTTATATATACAGGGTTACTTGTAAAACACCGGCAACCTCGCAGGACAAGATAGCTAACATCATAAGTAACAACATTTGTTCTACGACTTTTGATAATTTGTTAGATTTTATTTTCATACAAAAATAAATATTCATTTAATTTTCCGTCTGAATATTATAAACTCTACGCCTCCCAAAAATTACGTAAACAAAAAGCGAACGAGAGGGGGAAGGGGGCGTCGCGTCGTCCATCCGATAATTAATAGAACATAGACTTACAAATGTAAGGAGAGTACAATAAAAGTTTAAAAAATCATTTAAAAATAATTTATTGCGTTATGCCAAAAGTCGTAGAACAAATGTTGTTACTTATGATGTTAGCTATCTTGTCCTGCGAGGTTGCTGGTGTTTTACAAGTAACCCTGTATAAAATAAAAACTAAAAATAAAATGTTGTTTTATTTTATTTGCTGACCATACACTACTACAAACGCAAAAATTTCTCCAAGCTAATTTACCTGTAATGCTCGACCCGTTTATTTATACCAATTTTACCTGAAACCCCAATGAATATAGCGAGCTCAATATCCATTTTTCCATTACACGGACGTTCTTACACTTTTAGCAAAGCTGAAAGTTACCGATTGTGATCACGAGGCGATAACGATAATCGGTGTGGAAGTTCCCACGTAAATCGCCTCAATCGAGCAGAGGCCGCACGCCATCGGTGCGGTGACATCAAACGATCCGCTGAGATGCGGGTGGCACGTGCTAACACTTCCCACTCGTTAATAGATGACCCCTATCACATGTGACTTGAATGCGAATGTTACTTATAAAGATTATTATAATTTCCCATGCAATTGGTAGAATAATAACATTTAAAAGCAGACAGCCATTGTTAGGAAACTGGTAAATATTGAAATGATTTATTTTTCAAACGTTATTTTAATATTAGATGATAGAGTATATTTTTGGCAAAAAAAGTAATTTATGAAGAATTCGTTTTACGTGAGCTTTTCAAAACAAAGCTTTAATATAAATTAAAAAAAGCTTGATAATGTGGGTATCTAATATTAAAAAAAAGAAAAGAAAAAATTACGTGTTCGTCAAAATGCATGTAGGTACTAAGTAGGTAGGTATCCCAAGTCAAAAATCTTATCAACAAATTTGGTATGGTATTTTTATTTTTTATATTATTAACCAATTCTTTGTACAATATTTACTACAATATATTATTATAATTCAACACGAATATTAAGAAAATTAAAATACGATAAACGCTAAAGGTAAAGCACACGGACCATGGCACATGGCCCTTTATTAAAGTGAAACTTTTATTACATCGTCTCAAACTTTTTGGTCGTGTAGCGCATGTCGCGTGTATCGCGGCTGCCGAGTAGGTATACCTACTCGACAGCCGACCGTCACGCGACATGCGCTACACAAAGCAGTGTTCGGAACCGTTCGAACAGTTTCACTTTTACCGTGGTTTCATAAAACCACACAACATTTTTTAATATTCCATTTATATTTACACCATTCGCATTCACACCAAATTCGACAGGATACGAATATTTATTAACAATTCAAATGATAGACAAGGTATGCAGGTATCTAAAATTGACCCTCTTGTATAAAAACGACATCAATATTGAAATTTATTTTTAAGAATGTTTTTGGACGTTTCTATATGTTTATATTAAAGGTGGAATCCTATTTTCGGAAATTTCTCGGAAATTCTGCAAAAAGGTTATGAATTATTCTAATTCATTTTTATAACAAAAAAGTGGATTCTTACTATTTATTTAAATTTATGTTATTCTGTGCATGCATGCAATTCAAATCGAAATAATGGTAACACGATAAAACAGAACGCCGAACGTATTCTTAGTGTAGCAATCTTCGCTACGCTTTAACGATAGAACTTTTTCTCAAAGCGTAATGCCGAACCGAAATCATGCAATTGCGCTGTCTGGCGCCGGCAGATGCTGAATAAAGGCAAATTGCAAGTTCACCTCGCGCCCCGCCGCTTCCCACGGTATCGGCGACGGCTCACGGAACCACTGTAAAACTCTACATTCATAATAAATACAAACGGAAGCGACCGACTTATGAAAACGTTCAGCTTTGTCGCAAAGCGTTCTCGCCTTAATTGCTGTTTGCGAAAATGAGATAAGAATTGAAATTATAGCTCTTATAATCTTTTGCTACGTAGTACTTTTGTTCAAAATAAGTTCCATTATAAGCTAAATTAAATTTCTTATATTGCATTAAATATTTTAGATTCTTTCACAAGTTTTATTCGTTGCGGCTAGAAAGAGGTTGATATTAAAATTCTGCACATTGAACTACTTTCTTAGAAAAAAAAAACATAAAGTAGTCATACTTTCATCAAAAAAGAAAAAAAAAATGTTTTGAATGTTATAATCAGCTAATTTTTTTTTACTAAATTATTTAAATATTTGTTCTAAATGCACTGATAAAAAATGTGAACATTCAAATAAAAAAAAAACATAGGATACTCTACCTATTCCTGATTTAATAGATCTATACATGTTTAATTGTATATGTAGCCTATACATTCGCCCTACTTATATAATATAGGGCGAATGCATAAAAAATCATAAAACAAAATATTATTCCAGCTAGCGTATCTCCAAAATGTAACAAGGTAGAGTAGCCCTTTAATAGAAATATGTATATCAGGAAAATAGTACATTTCAATATGCAATAAAATCGGATAACGTACGCGACCTCAGATCTACCGGATTTTCGCGCGCACACCTGAACAAGATTGCTGTACCCGGCTATAAAAAACCTACGTTCAATCGTGTCCTCAAACTTTGAAAAGAACCCTCGCATTCCGCAGTGTCTATAACAGATGGGAGCGGAAACAAGATTTTCATCCCGATTTACATAAACAGTTTCCCACCGAACCCCTTGAGGGTTAAATATGACGTAATGACGACACGACATTACCCACTAAACTTCCATGTTATATCTCGTCCAAGTGCCGCTTTACGAACGAAAGGACTTTCGATAATAGTTGATAATGACCCGTATCGTAAAGAAACATATGATAAATGTTGTTTTTTTTGTATAATGCAGTATTTTCAAAAGAAAAGTAAATAAGACCAAGTTTTCTGTGCTAACTTGAATATAGGTCATGAAAAGCAAACACTGCAGTTATTTGAAACGTGTAAGTTTAGATAGCGGATGACAAGCCGTGTATTTTACCCTCGAGGATAAATAGGCATTTTATCAACATCCGTTAATGTTTGAGAGTGAAATAATTTTACAAATGAATTAATGAATGAAGCTGTTTGCCTTCTGTTTGCTTACTGTATTATCTGCATGTATGAAATTAAGTTCTAAAATTATATAGTTCTTTAATCTATGCATTTATCACTGTAATATGGTTTTATAAAATAATGTGTAAAATGAAAAAAAAAAATAATAAATAATTGGAATAGCATGAATTTTATGAGTGGGTATGACAAAAAGAAATAAAAATAACAATTCTATTTTCCATTCCACGTTTCATGAAAACGAAGCTGTGAAAATGAGATAGGTATTTATTCTTTATACTTAATAAATTTATAATACTATTATATTATGTCTACACTTGTTTAAAAAAATATAGTTTTATTGAAAATACAATGCGAGCTGGTAAAGACCATTTAATTTATGTTTCACTTGTATTATGCCATTCATTAATTTATATTGTAGGAATAGTAATTTACAACACCGGAAGCGATTGAATCTTTCAGTAGACTTAATAACGGACAGTCATAACAGCAACTATAACTTGCACCAATTTCCCAAATCTTCTTAGGGCCGATTTTTCAATGCTTGGATAAAACTTATTCGTCGAATAATGTATAAAACAACCATTTTAAAAACGTATTCTAATTGCCCGTATTTGACAGTTTACGTGACATTTTAATATTATCGTGTAATACTTTATTGGACGGATAAGTTTTATCCAAGCATTGAAAAATCGGCCCTTAGAGAACAAGGCGTTTTATGTATATTTAAACATGTTATGATGGTAGGATAACTAATTTATTGTAATTCAAGCGCTTTTTATTACGCATAACCTTGTCGACGTGAGCATGTGACGGTTCACGGTATCGCGTAATAAAGTTGGCCCGGCCCCTCGCTAGCGCTTAATATTAAGAGTTCGCCTTATATCCTTACCTACATACATTATGTACGTCCTTTGCAATCTTTTCGTTGTTGCCCCCTTTGTGCCTGATGAAAAGAACCGGGGCCAGTAAGGGAGTATGTGTGAATAATTGAGGAGTGGCGCTCCCGTCTTGCTCGGTGAAATCTTACGAAACTCATTGAGCCCCGGGTTCCGCATGCACGTGTGCTTTCTAAAGCTAACAGCAAGATATAACTGAGCGCAGAATATTAATCCCCAAACTCAGCTGTTGAGTTTGCGTACTGTAAACTGTTATTGTGCATAGAACGAATATTTATGCTTAGTTTAATTGTACATTGGATTATATTCAATAGTTGTGTGTGTTATCCTTACATTATATAAGCCGAACAATTTATTTTATACATTACTTTTATAAACTATAAAGTTTTCGAGGTCTATTTAAGACTTTTAGTCAACATGACACTGCAGTTGAATATTTATGAATAAAAACCAATATAGTCCGGGATACATCGCCCATTTTTGCAAGTGATTACTATCAAGCTAATTTTTCGTGAGTAGCTTTATTTTGATGAGATGACCAATAATTTCATGTACGAAACTCTCGATTGTGGTAGCTAACAGAGTTAACAAGGATAAAAATTTTTGATGTGATGGTTCTCAAATATTTATTACGCAATTTGTAGGACAATATGTCTGTTGAATTATATAAGTATTAAATAAGTGAAAATAAAAAAATCAGCTGGTTAGTAATCATTTATGATGACTTCGTTATCGATTCGTTATCGATACACATTGGAAAGGGGGACTCTTTGATCAAACCATAGATTTTGTAGGACAAATATTTTTTCGAATAATTTAGATAATTATCTTGAGATTGAACAAAAAAAAACATTCAGTTAGTAATTAATATTTGGGAACCATCAAATCAAAATATTTTATCCTTGTTTCCTCTGGTAGCTACCACAATCGAGAGTTTTGTACATGAAATTATTGGGCATCTCATCAAAATAAAGCTACTCACAAAAAATTAGCTTGATAGTAATCACTTGCAAAAATGGGCGATGTATCCCGGACTAATAGGTACCTACTTACATTACGGTACGTACGTACAAATTATTCAGACAAAAGTACTAATTGTGTTGATGTTGTTATGTTGATAGTTGGTACTGCATTAGGTTATAAGTTTTCCGTCAACTGCAATCTCGTATAATATTCAATTATCGTATGAGAGTGATTCAGTAGTATTATAGGAACATGAGAGGCACTTAATCCGGCTGAGAAAGTAAGCAGTTTCGACGTGAAAGCGATAACAGCGAACAACTGGGAAATACATGTGGTAGGTATATGTACCAGTTGTAAAGGGATTGATTGGAAGATTGATACATACGTAGTTCCATTGAGCTATACTGTGTAGTCAAATTCTGGTACACTAATTACTTTGAAATATTTAAGACAATTTCTTCTTTTCTCTTGCAGCCTACATTTTAGTTTCAAAGTTGTATAAAGTAAAGAAATTTACTTACCAGTACCAATGCATAACAGGTAGAGTCAATCCTTTAATTCAATTTTAAAACTTTGTCACATAAATACATTTCTGAATTTAAAGTTAGAATTAGGAGGCTTACATTAAACACAAACAATAGTTTAGTTTTTATAATAAATTACTGACTTCGCCTTACTGTGCTCTATTTGCTTAAGGCGGTTGAAACATGAACGTAAATTCCAGTAGTGATTAATCTTTATCCTTATTTTCGTAGCTGGGTTTACAATTCTAACAAATGACAGACATAAATCTATGAATTTGGTTTACTTTTACCCGACTGTAGAATCTATATAAAACAGAATAATATACAGTGCTCGTAAAATATGCTACGATGTTTTATCAAGAAAATACGGACTGTGAAATTCACCAACAGTATTTAAGTACATTCATTGTCAAAATTTCAAGATAATTTTGGCGCTTCAACAAATTTACATCCAGAGATAAAGTGAAGCAAAGCATAGCATTAAATGCTAACAATAGGGCCTTAATGTTACATAAGAAATAGTATTCATGTATGGTGTTTACACAACGTATCGTAAATAATAACGAGAATAAGCTTAATTTTAGGGAAGCTTATTACTAGTAAGATTGTTCTGCCTACTTGTGTTATAGAAGATAAGTCTAAGTGTAAGCACGAACTCGGTCTTATAGTTGTTTTCAGCGAGAAGAGTTTTTATAGTGACAATAAATATACTACCGTTATAGTAATAACTACTTTCTTCTTTTTATGCGCACCTACTTAATATCTAAAGCACATTAGATAGAACAATCTATACCTACTGACCATGGAAATGGAAACGGTTAATGGAAGTTTCTTGTGAAGTCTTAATTCTTTGAATAAGGCGATTCAAATGCATTCTACGTGTTACTTGAACACTTTTTACAGAAATCTTTCAGAGTTTTACTGTACTGATAGTTATAAATTTGTATTTGTCCTCTCTGAGGATTGAGACAAGGACATCTCTACTGAAAAAGTTTAGTCATGAGTCTCTTAATACTGTAAGCCCTTATATGTATATACCTAAATAATAAACATTTCTAGCCACGTCATTTGACCTGCAGCTAAATATATTATATTCATTGTAACATCCCATAGCACACTACATCATTTAATATTATGTAATGATAAACATACCATATAATCCCTTAACTAAATCATTCACACGAAATTTACGTCACAAAGGTTACAATCAACCAGATTGTCGTGCACTGTACAAATTATTGTGCTAATTGTCCTACTTTGAATACATGCGTTCCTGTGAGGATGGAATTCAAACGCCCAAAGTGTATTTCAAAATTGAACGTAGGCTAATAATTTCCACAATGCTTTGTCTGCCTTCTGAACAATGAAAGGTTCGCTGATGTAACGCTCAATTTTCTTTCGATATATTATACAATATGTTTTTTTAAAGCATCCAGTAAATAAATAAGGTTACAGCTGCACGCCCAAAAAATAAGAGTACCTAGAGCTTCAAGGACTCCCATATTATGTATTTGTAGTATCATTGGTAAGGCAGATGTGGCAATTTGTCACTGTTCATTCGATTTCGATGAAGATAATCGCCTTTGCGATTTCGATCGCAAATTGGTACTCGGACAAAATAATATGAACTCTGTTATCGTTTCTGAGAAGCAATCATTCGATATTAAAAATTGTTGATCTCTCTAGTTTAAGAACGTTAATTCTAAACATCGGTGCAGATACTCACATACAGATACTAATACCTTTGTTTTTCTGTCTAAGATTGTCAATTATTATAGGATAAAACTGGCTACCTTTGTTTTTCTGTCTAAGATTGTCAATTATTATAGGATAAAACTGGCTTTTTATAAATATTTAGTATGTTTTCGATATAAGCATGTTCGTATTACAGCTACTTCTGTTTGAATATTCTTTTTATTGTTTTCGACCGGAGAAAGGCCAGGACAAGTCGCTAGTTCTCATGGAATGGAAGCTGTGGGATGCAACGTAATTTACTTCAGAATTAAATTGACTATCTATAAACGAGTTGTACGAAAATAATTCCCGTCGGGATTTCC
Source organism: Colias philodice (assembly GCF_061535455.1). NCBI lineage: Eukaryota > Metazoa > Arthropoda > Insecta > Lepidoptera > Pieridae > Colias > Colias philodice. Next base: position 4,815,899 of record NC_143095.1, on the reverse strand, counting down.
ATTGAACTGAACTGAAACGATTGAAGGTGGCTGGGCGAAGATGTTGATAGCTTTGCTGTAGGTATTAAAAGATTGAACCCTCATTTTATTCAGGGCATACACTGTATATATAATATATTCTGTATTACATCATATTTTTAAGATAAAAGTCTAATATTATGAGATTAGTTTGATTTTGTTGTAGATAGAGCATATAAAATTATAAAATAGGTATGTACCTAAAGGCTTCGAGGCTCTAGGCTATTTTGACTTTAAATAAAAAGAGTATCGCATTCTTAGTCAAAATTAAAACATTATGCAATGCTTTGCTTTACATAACACAAAAATATTGCGACACGGAAAATTCAAATTAGCGGATGAGTTAATATAAAATTGTACGTGGAAAAGGTTGAGCACAAATCTTCATGCTAGTTAAACAATTATACTGAAATTATTTTCTACGTGAATTACATCAACTTATGTGTGTAAATAATATACATTACACAGTTAACAGAGCTTAATGTTATTGTGATGAAATACTAAATAATTATGTACGAATACCTATAATTAAATAACATTGTGTGTTATCATTACAATTTATTCTCTGTTAATACCACGGGAAATGTTCAAATTTAAATTTGCTATTTTACAATTAAATGAATGTAAATGCATGCAGGTTCATTTCAGTTTTCCAAATGAGATATATTCATTTAAAATAGAATGCAGTGCACCTGGAACTTTACAATATAATTTATTTTTATCGCTCTACAATTTTCATTAAATTATATGAGGTTTTAATATATTAACATGTCTGAAACTAAATAAAATATGTTAATTATAATAAAATACACTATTTATTATAAACAATAGAAAATAATAAGGATATTCACCTGAATTATTGAAAAAAGTTTGTCCAAGTAAAATGTCCTTTGATTTAGAGGAAGTTCAATACTATGTTTGCGATGCTTGAATTCACGCAGAACAATGTATTTTACTAAGGGTCAAGTAGCAAATATCTCAGGTTCCCTTCTTAATAAATTAAAGGTCTCATTATTTTAAACAGAGCACGTTCTACGTTATCGTTGAAAAGATCTTTTGTAGGCCTAAAGCACTTGGGGAAAGTCAATCAGGACCGTTAAGCTTTGAGCATTCGCAAATTAATGAGTCAGGCACACATACCTACCTAGTGTTGAGACCCTCAATGTTTTTATAATAAAGCCAAAATATGTACTCAGGAAATTGAGCCGTAGAGAGTGTTTATATTCATGTATGGTACGCGAACGTGAAACGTAAACATAGAAAGATTAAAAAACATCTTGGAGATTTCTTATTACATCGAATTTTTCTACTGCCTGCTGGCTGCTATATAATATGTAGCATAGTTTTGAGACTATTAATGTTAGTTATACGATATATTCGCCTCGGGATATAAAGCTATATAAATATGAAATAAATATACACTCATAAAAAACGAATACGTTAAAACATCAATTTACATAACAATGTAAGGGATGGCTTTCGTGAGAAAATTCCGTTACTTGGTCGTCCCTCGTATAATTTCGACGATTATAATAATTTAATTTCTGTCCTGATTACGTGCATTCCCACCGGGCGAACACTCACCCCAGTACAGGTAAATACAGATAGGTAAGACGTTCAAGGGGTCGAAATCAATACAACAAAGAAAAAGTGCGCTATTGTGTGCTTTTACGCAAGGAGCCCACGTGCGCTTACGCTCCCACGGTGGCGTTGCGAGGGATTTCGGGACACATATATAAGGGTGTCAAAACTAAACAACATCACTTCCAAATTTTCGATTGCACCGAACACACCGGGGACCCGCCGGGTCCCCGGCTACAGTGCGCATTTAATATTAACATCACGTTCAAAGTTCGCATTACTAGTTTGTCAATTAAAAGTTGGAAGCAAAAGCGAAGTTAATCAATGTTTTAGTAACAGTAAAAGCAATTTCGTTTCGTGAAAAACATCTTCGTAAGTCTATTTGGAGATTGTTTCGAGGAACACTTTGGAGAATATATATTGGTAAGTAAACTTTATCACTTTCCAGTTTGTCTGTTTTCTTCCGGAATTCAAGACTTTTTCGAATACTTACGATATAGGTAATTGTTTTGAACATGTTTTTCTCCATTAGTATAATTTATAGGTCAATTAATGAATATATTTGTGGTAGGTACCTAGACAACTTACATTTCCATCAAAATGGAAAGTAAAGAAAAACAAACTTTCTTTCCGGACTAAATATGTATAGATCATAGAAATCTAAATAACAAGACACTAGAAGTCGTAAGCGTGCGTGACCTTGTCGCCACTCAGGTGATTTGCACATCACCAGTGCATTCGTCACTGTTCAGTTGCTCTGGAGACGTATGAGTGTATACATGGTGTGTTTCAGCAATTCCCATTGCGGAAATTCTTCCACAAGTTGTAATTATACTTATAAAGGAATAATATTTCATCGGAAAATATATTTTTTTAGAAATAATGCCGTTTTTCCTTAAAATTATAGAATATTTACAAGTATTACGAGTGTCACCATAGTAATCGAAATAACAATGAATGACACAGTCGACCATTCTTATTATCACGTTTGTTCGTATTGGAGCAAAAAGTCTCATCTACTTAGGGATGTTATTCTAAAATAAACCGTAAATTCGTGCGTTAGGATACATATTCAAAAGCTTAATTTAATAGATACATAGTTAGTTTTCACTAAAATCAAGCTGTCCAATAAAAGGCATAGTTTACTTGTGTGTACTGTTTAGCTTTCGGTTTGAATGTGTTGATTTTGGCGACAGCGGTTTTCATACGAATTATGACATTATAGCCCTTCTATGTGTCTTGTTATTTAGATTTCTATGGTATAGATATTTATTTTGGTAATTTTTGTTACAGGCTGGACACCAATACATTGATATCATTCGACGATTCAGAGATATTTCTCAACATTGATATCATCAACATCGATTCCCAATCATCGATTCTCATCAAAAAGGTACGTTTGAGTACAAAAAGTGGATCATTTACTGAAAAATGACGCAGTCGATTTGATTTGATTTCTAAAATCCCAAAGATAGTGTAGGTTTAGTACTGATATTGTGTGATCAATTAATTTTAATTTCATTTTATCAATTCTTTAGCGTAGTATAATAGGTCTTAGGAATGAACATTAACGTAATTCGGTTCCAAAGTTGTAAATAAGTAAAATGTATAGAGTATGGTTTCTCCCGCCTTAATGCACGGTCTTGTTTGTTGTCGCGTTAAAGTTTCATGTTAAGTTTAACTTGTTACGCTTGTTCTCAGTTCAATTGTTGCTATTGTTGTTAAAAACCGTTAATCATTGTTAACTACTGCTTCTTTTTGAATGATTGAGTTTTTGTTAAGTTTTCTTCGTTTACTTATTACTCATTGTTTTTGACCAACTACTTGCCTTACCTACTGTCTTAACTTTTGTTGATAAACGTTTAAATGTTGTTTCGTTTGCATATTTCTCAAAAATATCTTTAATTAGTGAAGTTATAATGTTATCTCAAAATCAGTTATTACAATCAGCTGGTCTGATTACTGTTATCGTTTGATTAAAAATAAAATGTTTTTAGCTTTTAGTTTGCGGTTATGTTTAAACATTAAAGTCCGTTGAGTTTTTGTTTTAGTTTCAAAACCACTTCGTTAAGTTTGACGTTAATAATTGTTTATAATGCGATGAAAACGATAGTAATATTAATCATTGCGTAAATAGTTGAATTTTTGTTTGGTTCATTTTTTTCTGTTTTGCTCTGTTAAATATGTTCGGATTAAATTGCCACCAGTTTTAACGTTTGAATAACAATTTCAGGTTTTTTGGAATATTTTGTTTCCAAATTCTAATTTACGTTATGTTTATTCGGTTTTTAAATAACTCATAGTAAAGCTACTCAAAACAAGACAACAACAAAAAAATTGTTATATTTTTTGTTACTATTAATTCTCGATTACGAAAATGTGAAAGACAATCTTTTTAATTTGTAAGAATGTTGAATTTTTGTTTGGGAGTTTTTGTTAATTTTTTGTTACGATTACGTTTGTGATTTTCAGACCTTTAATAGGTTGAAACTTTCATTTAATCAGTTTGGGATACAATTACCTGTTTACCATCAATTTCTAAATTAAGTTCTGTTGATATTTTGTTACATTTGCAGTTCAGTTAATTTTGTTAATTTGGCGGTTATTTCATTTTGTATTTTGCAATGATTTAAGTGATGTTAATTTATGATCCACTAAGTGTTAATTTTGTGTTGGTAAATAACCCGGTTTCGTTTGTTGATTTTACTGTTTCTCTTCGTTACGTTTCATGTTTTTAATTTGAAAAATTGTTTAAAATTTCTCAGAAATTGTTCAAAAGCATCTCTTTGTACCTTCAAAGGTAATAATTTCTAGACTTTAAACCATGCGTTGTTAAGAACACAGTCACAAAGTGCCTTAAACCAAAAAGTGCCTGCATTCTTTTAAAAAAATTGCCTTCTTTAAAGGTTTTTCATGAATAATTAATCTTTAAAAAATGCAATTATCGTACTTGTAATAATCTAAGAAAACTTGGTATCATGCTTTAGTTGCTATGTACCAGTACCCATAGTAGTACGTATAGTTTATATTAAAGCTTACCAAAATGCCCTTATTACTTACGATAATAATTTCTGAATGTTTGTTGACTCAACTTAGTGATCATTTTCGCCCTCAAAATTATGGTGAAGCTATATCAGTAGCTTATTTAATTTTAATACAGTCATGTGCAGCTATATTTCCATAAAATTGCCGAGATAATGCGACCTTAATTAAATTGTTTCATACAAGCGCCGCACTGTATACACTCAGCAAATTTAACCATAATGTTTTAACATTTACTTTATAAAGTTTATCAATATCCTCTCCGGGGCGAAAATGGTCATTACGGTACCATTGTTACATCGTTACCAATCGCTTTGATCGTTTGTTACCACGTTCGTTAATGTTATATAATTTGTAAGTGTTGATTCATAGTTGTTTTTATTTGGATGTTTAATTGTTTTAAGTTACAAGGCTGTGTTTGTTAGTTTTATGTTAAGTTTTCGTTTTAACTGTTTGTATTGTTCTTGTTATGCCGTCATTAAGGCCGCTAAATTGTTACCGGAACACCGATGAAATAATTGTAAATGTAAATACCTAGTAATTAAGTGAATCGTGTGTAAGTTAAAACTAAAGCTTTGGATAAAATTAACAGATAAGTATATATAAGGGACGTACGAAAGTGTGTGATTGTGTGAAATAAATTTGATGAAAAAAAATGTTGTTTTACTAAATTAAATAACTCGTATCCTAAGTGGCGTTCGGATTGAATAAAAAGTTAATCTGGTCGGAAGCGGTTGGATCGCGTCCAACTGCTGGGCGCCTAACGTCCACTAACAAATGAGGTCGTCATCTCACAAGAACTCTAACCCCAATATATTACTTTTAACGTGAATTTTCCGGCTAAAATATTATATTTAAAGTACCTTTAGTTACTCACATATACCTACATATTTTTATTTTATTCTTTAACACAATATTGATAAATAATTTAACGACAGTTTGTCAATAGAGGCTCTATTTTATGTGATTTTAAGTCTATTTTTTCTTAAAGTTCAATTATTCGTAAATCTTAACTTGAGTTTTAGAGCAGAAACTGTTTTAAAAGGAGGTTACGTCCAATACCATACTCTATTTTCCAAAGAAATTGTGTCACAAATAAGATTGCGTTAGACGCCATCAAGTTTCATTGATGTTGTAATGACTCTCTGAAATATTTTCTTCGCAATTTCTATGGTAACGTTTCTATAAAAGCCAATGAGGAAATAAAGAAATGTTACAAACAGACTGATTTAATATATGAATCTCGTATTTGAACAAGGCAATTTAAGTAAACAGTTTGATAGCTACCAAGTGCCTATAATGACGTATTTTTATATCTCGAGGGCAATTAAAATAATTAAGTTAAAAAAAGAAATCACTAAGAATTCAAGATGTACCTACAAGACAGATTAAAAAAAATAGAGTTATAGTTCTGGTGTTACGAAAATAAGAATTGGCTCTTGTATATTTGTGTAAATACGCAAAAGTGTAGCACATGTGCATGTTTGGAGTTGTACCATGTTGACAAACGTGTAGACTTGAAACTTAAAGTAGTTTTGGGTTGATATGCAACGTTGGAAAACATTGCATCTCGTACGCGTACACTGTCAGTGTAATGAAGATAGTTTTCGGAATGGAAAACAAGAAGTTGGTTTCATGCAATCTCGCCGCTTAGACTCTTCTTAATTGCTTAACTTTAACCGGCGCCTCTTCCTGTCCTAGAATTCGTTTAACTTTCTGCATACTTCACTCAACATAGTAACTGACATTTAATATCGTTCTGCGGTAACATCGTGCTTATCCGAGTGAAATCAGTTTTTTTACATGAATCAGGTCTTTTTTATCATATTTTTTGCATATTCGATTTGCCTAGTACCTATTTAATTACCATTAAAATTTTGCATGGTCCTTCATTAGTAGGTCCTAAACTAGATACTTACCTAATTAAATGAAATGTTATGAATTAACAAGACGTATTGAATGAAAAACTTCAACGTATTGAATGAAATAATTTGACCGCCTCCTTGGTACAGTGGTTGACGCGTGAGCGTAACACCGAGGGGTCCTGGGTTCGATTCCCGGCGGAGACGAAGAAAAAAAAATGTCTCGGTCTGGTAGGACACAGAAGGCTGATCACCTACTTGTCCCTAAAGAAAATCGATCAGTGAAACAGATGCATCTGCCCCTTACCCCACTTGGGGACATGGGACTTCACTATTGAATGAAAAGTACACATATCAAAATATTTTTCTATATTTTGAATGAATTGTAATGAAACTTTATTTACTTATTCTGTGCATACTGTTAACGATTTTACTATTTTTAGAACGTATTTATATAGTCTAGACACTTTTTATTGCATAAAGTCTATAATGTTGTTAATTTCAAAACATTTACTGTAAGGCTCTGAAGGAACAGTTTTACTCTCTTCGTTTATTTGTGCAGCGGGTGATATTTCTTCGGGGTTGCTTGCGAGTGTCCCTCGGAGAACGTTCACTATTTTATTACACTGCTCGCTTCGTTTTAACTGCTTGTCCGTCCGTTCCTGTGTACTCACAAGCCTTCGTTGGTTGATTTGAATATTATTTATTTTCTTCTTTATAAAGTTAACGTAATAATCCACTTGATACTGCAAATTATCCACGCTCCAATAGAACTTTAAGTCAATAAGGATCGTTAATAATAATGCAGCATACAGTCCGGCCAAACCAACTGCAAAGTAGAACAACGTTGGATCGCTTCTCGAGAAGAATGGACATTCCTCTTTTAGTGTAAGACAATTCCAGAAATATGAAGGCGATAAAACACTGTCTTCCATTCGATTCATGGCGGATAATGAATTAAAAACGGAAAATTTATTTTAAGTTTTTGACACTTCCCACGACAGAGCGCCGAAGTTTCTCCGGCAACTGACTTGAAAGAATCGAATGCAGCCAGTTAAAAAAATCAATATTTTAACACAAAAAGGTTTGTTCTGCAAATAGTTTACTTTCTTTGTTTACGAGCATCGTGAATAGTTAAAGTTACAGTCAAGATTTAAACAGGATCTATATTACTAATACATACTTATATTGATGAGTATATCTAATGTCTTAGAAACAAAACAATAGTCGGTAGGTATAGAATAATCGCAAAATACCATTGAAATTAACTATTTTATGATAAAAATGCTCATCACGACAAATTAAAATTATGTTTATGTACTTTTGATGTAAAATCGTTTACATTAGTGGGAAGGCCGTATTATCTAGGTAACTAAATTTTAATTAATTATAAAGATTATTGAGTAGGTACTTATTAACTAAGTTTACAGAATGGTAATACGAAATTAGATAATCAAACCAATCATTATTATTATCAATGATAATTATTGTTATCCATGTAATATTTATCTTTAAATATTATGTTGATATAATTTATAGTTTAATTTTAAGTTTCAAGAGATTCATTTAATTTATATTGGAAATCTCTGTCCGTTTGATATATCAAAGGGCTTTGGGATCGGACAGACATTTAACCAGAGCAATGGACCGAAATGATTCCATAACTGTAGTATAGGTAATTTTGTTACGGAACTCTACAAAAAAGTTGAAAAAGCATAGCAAATCATCCTTGACTTATAGTTTTGCATCCTGTAACTCGGCTACATTCAATTTTATCAAAACTGCCTGCAAAAGTATTTGTATAAGTTTTGTTGATATTTCATCCATAACTTTTGAACTTCTTGTAAGTTGGGACGTTGATGTGAGCCAACAACATGTCTTATATTTTATCCAACTATGTTGAAATAAAAATAATTTTTAAGAAATATTTTAACTTACAAAAAAATATGAAAATTAAGTAGGTAAATACCTACATTTTTTTTAGATAATTATCATCTTTGTGAACTAACAGTTAATATACGCTTGTATATTAACTTTCAAAATGCAGTAATTTTGAGTGAGATTGATAGTTTATTAAAAAGTAAAGTCCCGTTTTTCGTACAGGCAAGTATGGTCATCAGTCTTCTGAGCAATGCCAGACGGAGATGTTTTCAACCGCTACCAAAAGCACCGAAAAGTTCTTACATCGTAGCATGTATTTTTTAGTATACCTACGTATGTAATTGCAAAGTAGGTTGATCCTTTATCAAGGAATTCTTTGGTTCTACGCCCACGCTTCATTGAAGAGGCTGTTGATGTTAAAAAACACTTAATTAATATTATTTGTTTGTAGAGAGCCGCGGCTGTCCTTAACTCATGAAATATGGGACTCCACTTAAACTTTTAGGAAACCTTTACCTTTTAAGAGTGCTGAACCCGCATCAGTTTGTCAATTAACTTATTTGTACAGAAGTTATAGAATGAGTAGTTTGCTTAAAATTATTCTATGCCTGTTTGTTTACGTAATAGTAAGTAGGTACATATCTTTTTTTTTAAATAAGAGAGCATTGTTGTAATGTATTGCGATATTTCGAAGAAAGTTAATTGATAGAGCAGATTGGAGAGAATAGACTTAACTTTTTCTGTACCTATGAATGTGTTATGAATATTTATTCATGCGCATTTGAAAATAAATAATTTGGGTTTCAATATTATTTAAATTGTATAATCATCAGACACGTGTAAGATAAGAAAAATATTAACAATACATATTTGAAAAATATTAGGTTCACCGTTATTTTGTTTCAAATGAATATGTTTAATAATAAAAAATAAATACCTTCTAAACCATCTTTTGCTTTTTCAAGATCAAGAAACGTTAGTAGACTTATGGTTACCACAAAAGAGCTTATGATCCGTTTTTTTTATAGAGAATAAGTATCTATGTAGAATTTTCGAAACAGAAGTGAATATTGGTCTATAATGACGTCATCACTTTCATACTGTTAAATTATTCGTGTTATTTTATAAAAGCAATATGGTACAAATACTTTCTCCTAATAAATAGTTGGGGAACTTTGTGATACAGCATTTGTTGCTCATCTTTTTCTGTAGGCGCTATAAATATTAATTAATCTGTTCTTTCGCATGTAAAAGTTGTACAAACGAATTATTTCTTTCATTAGTAACAGGTTAAAAATAAAAAGGTTAAATTTCAGTTGATATAATTTTTTATACCATCAAACGAGCCAGCGAGATACTTGGTGATAACGATAAGTGATCACTGCAATCATCAAATCATTGTTAAATCGTAATAAAAAACATTGCGATTCGAATCATAGGCAAATGGCATAACTGATTAAATGGAAAACTGTTCCGCAATTTAGTAGTCATGGGCAGAAAATGCCATGAAAAGTGCACGGTTGCTCAAGACCACTCATCTAGGTGTTGCATCTTACCGAGTAGTGTGATGGTCGAATTTGGCTGCTGGTATAAAGTCAAAGAGTTCTTCGAAACCCTTTACAATTGGTTGAATTCGTACGGAGACGCAAAATTACGCCGCAATGCTAATGGCTCGAGCTGATCGCTTGGCTCGGGTTTGAGGACGACTCGAGTGGCTCAACGGTGACGGCGGTCAAAGGAAAGTGGTTGATATGTGGTGCTCCAGCCCAGAGATAAGAACAATATTCCATATGAGGCCAGACTTTTGCCTTATAGAATTGTAGCCGGTGAGCTGGTGTAAAATACTGTCTCTAATATGACGTAGATCTATCTACCTACATCTACTTATTAAAAACAAGCTTGTGAATTGATACAATTCATATAATATGCTATAATAAATTATAGTAATTACACACATTTGTATACCACGTGTAACATACAATGCGATATGTATTTGTTTTATCCAAAGTACAATTACTGAAATCATTAGATAAACTGACTCTACTTAAACACCCCTAAAACAAATAAGTAATAAAAACTTTGATCAAGTTGAACACCCTAATTCATAATTACACCATGAGGTCTGGAAGGTTACAGTCTTTACATATAAAATTAAAAGCATCTAATCTTAAGCTTAATGAAAGACTTCCTAAGTCAGTAATGGTAGGGTGAAGCCGCGGGCGCCAAGTTCAACAATTGTAAGACTTAACAAGGTCGTAAAACGTGCTCCACTCGTTTGCAGCTATCTAGTTGCTCGATTTTATCTCGCACCTAATGAGGTTTAATATACCGACACTACAATTATTCAAGATCTTTAAATTGTCCGTTAATTTGAGAAATTTTCATAGGTTTTATTAAAGCGATGTTAAAGAACGACATAATATAATGATTTATTCGGGTTTCGTAGCCAAATGGCAAATCGGTATCCTTATAATTTTGGCAGTCTGAATATCGGAGCAATTTCACTGGGAGGACGGTATTGCAAATGTATAAAAGAACATTTTCTGAATCGCTACAAAAGCATATTAGCTAAAATCTATGATTTTTTTTATTCTACATACCTAACTAATATTATCTAATCTGGACACGTGCATGGTTTTGTAGGTGCTTCATTATTTTGTAACGAAAATGCATTTTATATCATACATATTATGAAAACATGTATTTATATATCTATCTCTAGGTGTGAAATAAAATGATTATATGTATTGGAGGACAGTAAGCAATAGAGCAGCTTTAGCACTCGGTAATTTTGAGAAACACGATTTTTGAGCGGAAGTGAGACAATTCTTCATACAATATACCTACATATTTTCAATTAATACTTAAACCTGTATACTCAGGGTTATCAAAATCCTAGTAATTAATTTAATTACCATTATGACATTCGCAAATATAAACAGTGAGATCCATTAATAATAATAATTACAATTAACAAATGTAACATTCAGGTGGCCGCTCAAAGCAAACCCGAATATCCAATGTTTTGGCATGTGTTTAGGCAGAAAAGTGGCTAACTATTTGATTAATTAATGACTCAACGGCAAATATATACCAGGCCAGTATTAAATGTTTAATTTAGCTAAATGGCTGCGATATTTAAGTATTGATTTGCTCTCTACGCTACGTTAATATCGTCATTAAGGACAGATATCTTCAGTGTACAAGTTTAATGCATGCGCCAATTTGTCAACGTACCTACATATAGCTAAGGTATTAGTTCTATTAAGAGATACGAATAAACTTTATTAATACCTTGATAATGTTTTGAAGCTGTTGTCATCGTGTTAATAGATACAACATACTGTTAAACAAATAATATTTTTCCAGTAGTATTAAGTAGTATATTATGGCATAAAATATATTCAGGATCAAGGATTAACCAAATCGAATATTATGGCGAGTCAAAGTTTATTAATTAAAAGTCAAGTCAAAAGATTAATTATTATACTTGTATATGTATTTTATTATATTTATTGAAACATATGAAAATGTAATGTTTAAAGGTAGAGACAACACGTCCTTGACTTTTTTTCACATGTTGAAAAAAATATTCATTCAGTGGTTATTATATTTAGCTTGTATATGTATTTTATTATATTTATTGAAACATATGAAAATGTAATGTTTAAAGGTAGAGACAACACGTCCTTGACTTTTTTTCACATGTTGAAAAAAATATTCATTCAGTGGTTATATTTAGCTTGTATATGTATTTTATTATATTTATTGAAACATATGAAAATGTAATGTTTAAAGGTAGAGACAACACGTCCTTGACTTTTTTTCACATGTTGAAAAAAATATTCATTCAGTGGTTATATTTAGCTTAATTTTGAAAAAATTAAGCTAAATATAACCACTTTTGCTTTAATATATTATTAGCTTTATGGAAATACTTTGCAACTCTGCATATAATAATTATAACTAAGTAAAAAAAACCTTAATAAATAATATTGTGCATTTGTGATGAGAAAAAATAAATAAATAAATTTAATTTAATTTAATTTTTTAAATTTTATATCGTGTTATGCCTATTAACCCTACAGTAGTCGCGTGGTCTACACGTGTAATCCAGTGATAGGAAATTGCAAATTTCTAAAAATCTAATAGCTCCAGTTATTAATTCATCCTTCGTGTACTCTAAGTTGAATAATTGCCGCATGCGGTTAGTGCAGCGCAGAGAGTCGGGTGCGCATGGTTGTGCAACAGGAGCTCCGAGCTCCGAGCTTCCGATAAATTGAAACCGGAAACCGGCTTGTAAATGTGTTCTATTATCTGATCTACCCAGTGCCTTCAATGCGCTATGCATACATTCACCAAATAAAAACTTTGAATCTATTCAACGTCGTGATTTCCTCATGGACGGCGCTGGCTTGGATGAAACCCCTGGCACACCTCATCAGGTTGCGCCATTGCGCATCCACAAATGCCATGCAAGTGCTATGCAAGTGCCATGAAAGTGCCATGCAAGTGCCATGAAAATGCCATGCATTTGCCTCTTTTTTCCTGGCCATCGACAGCAGGACCAATTCGAAGAAATTATTTTGGTCGGTACCATGACTGCGTTAGAGCCCGTAATTGAAACACACGAAAGGTGTGCAGTACGTACAAAAAGTTTATATGTTCTGACCATTTTGAAATTGTATGCTTATTTTGTTTGCAAAATACTGATTAGACTAGGTTTTTTATGTATGTATTTTTTTTTATAATATGAATTATGTTATATTATGACAGAAAAAGAGGTATTTTTTGTTGCAGTTGTTTTTTCTAATCATAAAAGATACGTTTGTATGTTTCGTTGATTATTTTAAATAGAAAATATATAGTAATGAAGATTTATAAATAAATAAACAGACTTTTTAATTTATTTGTGTACTTTTTCTTGTTTTAAAAATGGTATACCCTTGTAAACCACGCGACCTCACACGTCACTTTTAGATATGCGACTACTGTAGGGTTAAAAAAAAATACGGCTGTTGTTCCTTCTGCAAATTAATCACCTCTACACTTTCCAATATACATACGGATACAGCCACAGATTACTTAATAGTTATACGGCTAGGTATCGTTTCTTATTCTATCTCTACAGTAATGAACTCGTGAAATTGAATCGCTTTAATATTGCTGTTTGCAACGAGACTCGTTTTGGACCAACAACAGGCACTACTCGAACTAAGTATCTATACAAACAGTTAAAAGAGACGGACCGTAATATCCGTTCTTCAGTTAAGATTCTAAGATTTATCTGAATTCATAAACGCTATCTTCAAACATACATTTATGTTCAAATATGATTGAAATAGAAACCATAAAACTTTTGTTTATATAGAACTAGCGGTCCGCCCCGGCTTCGCCCGTGGTACATATTTACGTTTTCTCTACATAAAAACCATCCTCGTACTTCAAGGAATATAATAAAAAAAGAATTATCGAAATCGGTTCAGCCGTTCTCGAGTTATGCGCTTACCAACACATTTTGCGATTCATTTTTATATATAAGATTTATGGTGAAAACTCGAATACGGGAGCTTCAATAAAAATATATTACTACATTGATTTTTCAGAGGCTTCGTGTGTCATGACTGTTCAAACGGCTCTCCCCGTTGCAGTTAAAAACCTTTTGTTTATCTATGACATATTTATGTATTTTTACATCAATGTGTAAAATAAATAAAAAATAGTTCAATTATTCACCAAATCATTCAATTTTTTAATATAATCGGCTTTACTTGGATTGAATTAATATAATTGAGTATTTGAATTAAAAATTTTTTTGTGATAAATGGAAAGATTATATATTAGTTTTATAGCAAAACTGTTTTTATTTTTATTTTTTTGCAATAATTCAAAAGTTATTTCAAAATAAAAATTAGTCTTTGAATCCAGTACCGAAGACACGCCGGCAACTCCCGAAGCGTCACCCAAGCGCGTGTGACGTCATAATGTTAATTTTCACTCATTGCAGTTGATAGAACAATAAATATAGTTTGAAATACTTAACAGGATAATAAGGTAAATTTATGAAATTATTGTATTGTTACCGGGTTTTTATAAGTATACAAAATTTAAATTAAATCCGTCGGTTTATAGTGGGTCTAAATCGAATCGAAAGGAGAATTGGTTACATACAAACATATGTTTTAAGCTGATCCTGGCGATCCTTATCAGGATAAATTTATGATATTATTGTATTGTCATCGGACCTTGATAAGTGTTCAAAATTTGAACAAAATCCGTCGGTTTTAAGTGGGTCAAAATCGAGTCGAAACTTCGAAAGGATTCTGTTACATACAAACATACAGGTGAAGCTAATAAAAGCGTGTTAATACAGTGTTTTGATCTATTTAATTTTGTTGTCATTATTAAATTACATATTGAATATATTAATTGTTAATTATATTACTTAAATTTATATTAAAAATGGCGAACCTCAAAAGTTATCGTTTTGTACCATTATGTACGAATACTACAAAGGCAACTCCTGACAAAAATCGGTGATCATAAATATATCAACATCTATTCTTGATGATTCTTATTTTTTTCGTAACTAACTAACTAATTCGGAACCAACTAACAAATCGTATTTTAGCAATAAACTTTCAATATTATTGTCTAGTCACGTGTAATAGCCGTAAACGCTATGTACTGCAGTTAATACATAGCTATAACATTATGACGTCACAACTTTGGTGACCAGTCATGGCGCGTTTGTAGTCACGTGATTCTAATTCAAATTTCATCAATTTTTAATTGCTTATAATTATTAACGGAAAAAATTTTTTTTGAAGTTATTTGTATTAAATATCAATATTATTAATAATAAAGTTTCAAAATACATAAAAAAAATCAATATTTTTTTTTTATTCAAATACTCAATTTAGACCAGAGATTATTAAATAGTAATATTTCTGACAAGAGATCATGAACGAGTATTGGAATATATACATACGTGGCACGTGCATAGGCACCTATTTCATTGCATTGTGAATGAAACAATTTTCGCCGAAAATAAGTGTTAATAAGGTAATTCAAGAGAGTTCAATAAGAAAATAAAATATACTTTTGTTATTCAAGGTGACATATTTATAGCGGTACTTGATTCAATGACAGTTTATTGCTTACGTAACGGTTGTTAAGACCACGTCGCGACGCGTACGCACGTCTATAATATATTTAGTACAGAATAACATACCGTAGAGACGGTCGGGTACTCTCGGTTGTGAAACGGCATGTACAGATAAACCATACTTTCTTATCACGAGGCAAAAAGAAACAGACTTATCTATCGCACCGTTCACATGCTTCAGTGACCTCCTAGATGAATGATTGTAAATCATACCTATTCGTGGTAATGGTGTCAACGCAATAAAATATCAACTGCAATAAAATGATTTTTATTGCGGTCATAGTTCTGACAGTGTTTATTGTGTTACTTCTGAAGATCTATCAAAAGTTCACGCACGCAATATGTCATTCGAGTGCTCATATGGTGGGGAAAGTTGTGATAATAACAGGTGGGAACAGCGGTATCGGATTCGAAACCGCTAAGAACTTAGCGGAGCGCGGTGCAAGGGTCATTATCGCTTGTCGCAGTATCCGGCGAGGCACAGCAGCCAAAGATGAAATCATTAAAGCGACGGGCAATATAGAAGTTGTTTATAGACATTTGGATTTAGCATCACTGCGATCAGTTCGGGATTTTTGTGAAAAAATATACAAAACAGAGAGCAGGTTAGATGTCCTCATTAATAATGCCGGCGCAGGTGGCCTCGGTAATTACAAGACGGAAGACGGGAATCACATAGGAATGCAAGTGAATTATTTCGGACCATTTTTATTAACCTGTCTTTTGTTGCCATTGCTCAAAGCTTCTGCACCTAGTCGAATCATTAATTTATCATCGTTCATTCACAAATATGCAGAAATGGACTTTGAAAATTTGAATATGGAAAAATATTGGAGTGATTACTTGGTGTATGCGAATAGTAAGCTGTACCTTAATCTGATGGCATTGGAATTGAGCCGTAGGTTAAAGGGAAGTGGAGTGACTGCAAATGCGTTGCATCCTGGTGTGTGTGCGACGAATATATTTAGGAACATTAATAGTAAAATTATACGTGGTATAATAAAAATAGGTCTTGATTTCGTGTACCAAAGCCCTTGGGAAGCGGCACAGACGTCGATATACTTGGCCGTGTCACCAGAAGTGAAAGACGTGAGTGGTTGCTATTTCAGTGACTGTCGTAAGAAGATTCCATCACGCTTGTCGCAAGACGCTGACATAGCAAAACGGTTGTGGGTGGAATCCGAAAAATTAGTCAAATTTTATGTAGATGATAAGTAAAGTAATGTGATAAATTTTTGAAACTTGTTAATTTTTTTAAAGTATACCTACTTACCTATATTTTTATTGCTCATGTATATTATAATATTGTTAAATATTCATGACAGATATTTTACATATTTTGTTAATTAAGTATTTAAGTAGATTTATTAAAAATGAATTGGAACAAAACGATTAATTTACATTTTTTTGTTTTATTTATTGTTTTCTGAATATTTATGACACAGGATCTTATGATGCTATTTTGAGTATAATAATTAATGTAATACCTATTTTAATAACACATATTAATTTATTCATGATAAGTTAGTAATAATATAATGATACGATATGATGAAAACAAAGAAACACTGGAAATATCGAGATAGCGAAAAAACAAAAATTCCTAGAATTTCGTACATTAAGTACAACTTATTATTTTGGAGAATTAGTTATATATTATAATAATATTACATTATGTAGATGTTCTTCTATTTCATGTAGAAAAATAGGTTATTTGGATATATAAACATTAAACAACATGATACCTAATAATTATGTTCTTTTACAAACGATATTATTTAAGACACAGACAGATCCGATGACAACGTATGACCTTTATAATAATTTTCTGTTACAATTTCAGCTCTATAATAATATTGGAGATATATTTAATAAAGAAAATATAATTTCCTAAAATTGGGGACATATGAAATGAAAAAAATATTTTAATATAGTATGATAATATAATATAGTAGCTATATATGTTCGTCTTTTTCTTACTTTACACACATATATTTTCCTTATTGGCCTCGACCCAATAATGTTTTACTACCACATGTTGTATCACCCATTCATCACTCTACGCTTCTAGATCAAAATATTTCCTTATTGTTGTTTCTTGAACTTTTTTGTTATTCATTTCCTATTGTTCACTAGACTGATAAATCAAAGAAGTCTGATGTTACTTTCAAAATAACACCATAAGAAACATAAAAATTAATAAATATACTTAATTCTAAAGGTTTTTTATAAAATTATATGAGCAATTTTGAATTAATCCTTTTACACGAAAACTATGGCAACGTTAACAAAAGTAAATTAGAGAGCAACGTTATCGGTCTTTTTAATTTTAATTTTGTCCAATTTAATTTTGTGTTCCGTTGTACGGATAAATACTTCAATGTGCGTCATCCGTTACATGCTCAGAATGTATTATATTATTTGAAAAGCGATATATAGCTTTATAATGTTATTGCAATCGACTTATCATTATTAACAGTTTACACGAGCGTTATATGCATGGCAACATCATTCAAGCGTGAAAATATTACAAAAATGTTCTTTCTCACTATACATTTCTCTTAGCTATTAAATCGTGCAGCCGTCGAGGACCAAACCAATAACAATAATGCAAGATTCATACAAGAATGTGGTATCTTGTAGTAGGTATAAGAGCTAGAATGTTCTAGAGATAAGTTTTCACCTGAAAATTTTAATATGAAACCAAAATTAACATGATTTGAATTGTTTTTTATCGTGTGGTGGTCTGCTGATTAATCATTGTAATCGATATAATTGTTTGATTAAATCAATGTTCAGCGTGTTAGAATTATTATGATGACGTATCAGTACACCGCAATTATTTTTTCCTTTCGATACATTTTCCTATTAATGCGTAACAAAAAAAACCCTAATGAGGCAAATATGGAAGTTATCCTACAGTAGGTACTCATGTAATACCTACCTACGTATTATGCGTCAGTATGTGTTTTCTGCAGACATAATTAATTAATAATCTACCTACTAGTTTTGTTTTGCAAATCGATTTTATTGAAATGTTAAAGTAAAAAAAACACCTATAAAGTAAGTGCCAGTTAAAAGCGGCCATGGCACTAACCTCCTATAATCAAAGTTTTGAAAATATATTTTCTTTACAATATGTGGCAGACTATTTCAGATACAGATTTTATACTTATTAGTTTCTTCTAATATTTCTATCATATTCCATTAAAATAATTTACATTCATAATATTATTATCGTACAAATCGTAATTTATTTGCTTCTGTAAGCATAAAAAATATGTTTTTTTTTTACTGAATGCTATTTTTATTGCACATTAATTTGTCAAGGTTAGCGAATAATAATAAATAACACGGCCACCGCGACCGTCGCGTCGTCGGTCAAACTGCTGACAAACTTGACAGAGGCGGCTCGTGACAAAATTTTATGGGTGTTCACTTGAAATAAAACACTGAAAATACATGGTGTAAAGCAGTACATTTATCAAAAAAATTACTTATAAAGGAAATACATACGTCTTTCTTTTTGGTGTGCAAAAATATCTATAACTTAAAGCGACAAGACATTCGTAAATGTCTGTTGTTGCTTTCATCACAACCACACAACCACGGTGTTTTCACTTAATATTGTTCGGATTTAAACACACGCGTATATGTTTTCGTTTTTGTCGTACATTTTTGCGTAAGGTCAAGTTCAGGCCGTGGCAGTCCCTGCTTTCAATTCAAGCCGAATTTGTAACGTTTTAAAACACACTTTTTAATGAACGCCACATTATAATTGTTCATTTTCACACTCACAAGTAATACTGAGAACTACAGACTATTTCAACACGTATCTTATGATTTTAATTAGAAAATTCCCGAATTTGCATTCGCGCACGTGCATTGAAGTTGACTCGAGAGTCGAGTGTTTGTTTATAATATAGAGAGTGGCAACATCGCGCGCGGCGGTAAAAACGAACCGGCAACGTTTGCGGGAGCGGCGCTCCGAATTTTGCTATCTTTCCATAGAAAATCTTCTGTTTCACGCGCGCAGGGCACTGGCAAACCCTCTCTTTCACTCCTATTGGATTTCGTATTAGGAAATGTACTAAATATTTTTTCATTGGAGCGCAATCGTGAGCGCTCCGCTTCGCGCGTTACTGTATAAATACAATATTATTCAAGTGTATGGAATGAAGGAATGATGGATATATTCATTGGTATTGACAGTAGTTTTTTACGATTACGATTGATTTTAAATAGTAATAATTAATATTAATAATGAAATTAAGGAGTATGATTTTATTATAATTATTTATGGGAGTTCACTGCACCAGCGCTCCTTAGGGCGAGCCGCCTCTGAAACTTGACAAGTTGACAATGTCACCACGAGGTTGTTGACCCACGTTTGACTGAATTGAACTGATTCGCATCCAACCATTTCAAATTACGACCAGTTAATTAGTGGATGCTAATGAGGTAATCGTTCATTTGGACGATTTGCTTTATTTCATTGTATACGTGCGTACATAGCGTTAAATTGAAATAACTTCGCGGAATGGCCGAGCGAACTCTGCGGTCGTTTTATTTGCGAATAAATCTCGAAAGTGGTACAGCTGATTTACAGAACTGCTCTTTTCTCTCACCTCACTGTTTTCTGGGCTTTGCACTTATATTTTATACTTGACTATTTTATTTTGAATCGCTCTTTGAGTTCCTTTGAAAAAGGATTTAACCGCAGACCGAGCGCGGTATGCTTTGGTTACAGATAATATATTTAATGTGCTATTTGTGCCGACTTCCACGCTTTTCTTGATAAGAGAATATTACAAATGAATCGTTTAGAGCATTTCATTTACAATTGGTTTTTTTAAATTGAGTTGAGTTGAGTACTTAGCTACAATAATAATTTTAAGCTCTATCTAGATTCTCTTTTTCATTACACTTATAAAGAAAATAAATAAGATTTTATAAAATACCATGTTTTTAACCATTATAAACTGTTGCATCAATTAATTATATGTAACGAAAATCCCATATCCTGTGTTTATTAAATTATAAAAAGGATTTAAATTATTTTGTTGGCATTGAGCAATTAGTAAATTTAATTACGTATAAAGTTTATTAATTTTAATAAAATATTAAATATAAATGAAATACAAACTGAAATTAAAATATAGCTCTAAACAAACTCTGAACAAAATTAACGTGAATGAATAATTTCCTTCATAAAACCATTCGGTCCGAAATTATAATTCCAATTTGTGAGATGTGCTAAAACTTGCAGTTCATTAGGTCGGTTCTTGTGCGCTCGCCGATGTTTTGGCTTCCCTTGGTAATTTGGAGTGGCGAGCTTTAGGGGCTGGTAAATACGCGGTTAGTGAGAGGAAGTGCGGAGGATATTAATGCCCGTCATATTTCAGCTCCAGCCAACGTATTTTTCTCAACAGAGCCACTGAGAGGACAGCAGCCTCTAATTAACAGGATTAGCATACCCTCAAAATACGCTTTTTGTTGGCCAAATAAAAATTTTTCTCATCGCCCAATTTGGAGCCTTAATTTTGTGGGCTACCTCGCAATTAATAGTCCTATTTGCATTAGATTATTTTAATGCGTGTTTCATTTGAATTTTTTTACCAAAGGGTTGGCTTAACTAACGAAACGAGTTTTCACCTTGACACATTTTTTAAGTGGTACGTGTAGATACACGTGCCTATTTCTTCTTTAATTTTTTAATTTAATTTAGAAATTTCTTTCGAGATAATTAAACGTATACTTTCAGCTCTTTCATTGAAGTATAATGAAAAAGTTCCGCATGATAAATATTTGACTCTCATTTTTCAGAAGCATAAATCAGTACATATTTAATAGACACTCTACTTTAATAATAACTAATATATAACTAATAAGAAAGGTGAAAGTTTAATTTGGGATCAAAATAACTAAAATGAAATTATAAACTTTTACACTATTACATTAAACTAACCATGTATTCTCGGTTTAATAAAATCAACTAGCCTTCGAAAAGTGGACCAAAATCTGAATTTTAAATTTAATATTTTATTTTTCATATTCAACGCTGACCTAAATTCATAAAAATATACAGTAGATATTCATTCATAAACACTGATGCTATCAACCGTGTCATTTATATTTAACGGTTGGGCGGATTAAAAGTTTTCGATAACCGGATAATATTCAATATCCCAACCGGACTTTCCGGACCGCGAATCATTTTCATATCAGTGTCATTAGCCAAGGGTTTCGTACGGATATAATATATTATGAAAATGTGGTCAATGCGGTCGTCAATGCTGTTGGACTGCGTAAAAACATGGTTTATTGTGTGCGCGTACCTCTTTTGTGGAACATTATTACATTACCATGTTTCAAATATTGCTTTAGTGTTACCGCATTATTGACAATAATGTATTATAGAATAGGTTTCATTCGTTGTTTGCATATTGTTTAGATATTATACAATATCTATTCAATGGTCTTTTTCTGATACAAATACGTATTTATAAGTCGGAAAATGATAATTTATCGCTTCATGCACATCCTAGTTTCAGTGTAGAGCAAAACGTAGACATCAATGTTTAAAAAACACAAAACAAATACAAACAAATTGAATATTCAACATACCGTATTTACAAATCCGGTTCTATATAATTTGATCCACATTCCATAGTATTAAATTAAACAAAGAACTAAGTAGTTTAAAATATTATTCCAATGTGCTTTTTACATGGATGCATAATGTTGGTGTAAGAAATTAATATTTTTGCTAGTTGCTCTATATTAATTTGCGCAACTTTAATGTTTCTTTTATAATATAACAATTCAGAGTATATGATCGCTTTCCTTAAGGAATATTGAATTTATCAATTTTTAATGGATGTTCTTAGAAACGACGGAAGCTCTTAATTCGTAGGCGTACAATTTTATTGAGATAAAAATATCTTATAAACCTGTAACAGAAAATATCCTCAGTCAGAAAAACGGCGCCTTTCAATATTGAGGGTAAAATATTGAAATAAAAAATGTGAAAAAAAACAATTATTATTCAATTAATAGGTATATCATTATTAAAAAAAAAAATTCCAGGGAAAAGTCAACATGCTAAAGACTATCTATTTTTGTAAACCCAAAGAGTCGAGAAATTTCGATTGGTATTGTCTCTTGTTTATACTTATGTGTTTTTTCTTGTTCCTTTATAAATTCAAAAATATCTCGAAGATTAAAAAACGAATTAGTTTTTAAACCTTTAGTAATTCGAGGCAGTTCTCGATATCTCGAATTCAACACGGAGAGATGCAACAATTATTATTAGTGCTGTATCTGACTTATTGTTCGTTTTGCTTTGCAGTTAATCTATACTGGAGTAACTGAGCTTTTTGCTGACTAATAGTGAATGGATAGATTTCAAAACGTTTGGAATTTTTAACGTCATTCCTTATCTGTGTTATTAAAATAAACTATTTGCTTTATTAAGAATCTATTACTCAAACATACTTTAAAACGCAGTGTAAATTGTGTTTGTTTATTTTGAATAGTGTTTAAAGGTGTAATGTTTAAACCATTTGTTTTTTTGATGATACATAAATATTAAATTCATATTAAGTAATTGCTTTCATAACAGATTAAACAATAAAAACACGCTTCCATATACCATAGTGTTTCTGTAGATTGACTAACTATGTCACTCAACTATTTTAGTAGATGTCCCGCCGCGCCGATGTTATCGGTCCCGATAAGGATGGTGGCTATAAACGGCCTTGAAACCCCAGAACGGGTCTAACACTCCAATATAGCCCGAATGTTTACAACGCCGACGTCGATAACTGCCTAGTGCCTTGTACTACCCAGTTAATAGACTTTATTACAATCTTGGCTTATACATTGTTCACGAAATATAATAATAAATATTATATAGATAAAGAGGTCGTTAAGAAAATGTTCGTACAAGTAATTGGAGGAGTATCTTTACGTAAAAGGGAAGGAAACAGTGTTCAACATAAGGTTTAATGTTTTTGTAATTTTAATGAGGTCAAGAGGCGAGTGAGGTCTTTATTATCAATATGAAATATCAAAAAAATCCTACAAATAAAAAATTATGTGAGAGTCAATGCGTAGGTATAAATTTTTGGGTTCTAAAATTTTTAAACATTGTTATATCTATTTGATATATCTGCGAAACCAATCAGTACCTATTCGAAATCATTATATACTTTTTAAATATTTAAACTTTCCTTTGACTTACTTACTTAGTATTTAAATTTTAAAGCAACAAAAATCGATAGCGTCAGTCTACACAACCGTAAATGTCCGTAAAGTTGTGTAGAATCGAATGAGCCAAGAAAGGAACCGGTAAAAATACTTTTCGTTTTAAATAAAGTCACGAACATAGTGCCAAGAAGTCTCCAGTATTGACGAAATAGGACTGCATTTGGACAGGAAACTGAAAACCATTTCATTTTCTTATTACTTGAATGGTTATGTTTGATATAAGCGAGGATACCGCGAATAAGCTATATTCTTGCTCCTCAAATACGTATAGAATAGAAAAATTCCGTCGCATTATGGAGTCGGTTAAAAACAATACATAGCGTAGCGTGTTCGAAGGTAAAGCAGCTTGTTTCATCGATTAGATTGGTTGTACAACGTAGGAAGCCACAGGCAAATGTTAGTGTACACGAATGCAACGCTTCGTGGTTTTAATTAGTTTACCCAATTAAATTTCATTGACGTTAATGCGAATTCCCCACCTATTTATTCTTGTTAAAGGATTTCAATGCACAAACATGTTTTGCAATGATTGGTTCGTAATTTTTGTCATCAATGACCACTAACATGGCAACCGTGGTTTTAGTGTGATTTATTATAGAAAATCTGATTCTACCGATAAGTAATTACATATATTCAAGAACTGTTACCACGCTTAATTTCATTCAAATATATTTATTGGTAGCGTAGACATATAAATATTCAAACATGTTTAACATTTTTTCCATATTCAAACAGGTTTCCTTTTTTTCCATAGGTATATTGATTATATAAAATATAGAGTATAATTTTTTCAAATAGGTATACGTTTATATTATGTTACAAATAACAAGAATAATGGTGGAAATGAATATTACTAGCATTCGAAAGAGGAAATAGTATAACAATTATTCGTAAAGCATAACATACTTAAATAATACTTTTAAGAAAAATCCCCTGTCTGAAACTCGAGACGAGTTCAATCACGATTCTTTAAGTTTTTTCAATCACACACGCGGTTTACGACAAAATAACGTAAATTTTATGATAAAGTTTGATATTCCGCGTTTTTTACGTTGATGTTATTTTTATGTTTATTTTTACGGCGTGTTGCAAAAAAGCTGAAATAAGGAAATGTTTGACATCAACTGGGCACTTTGCACGTCCTCTAGAGTAATATTTTTCAAGTTTAACATGACGGTTGTTTCGAAAATTTTCTCTCAGGGAATGTTAAATAGCGTAAAATGAAAACGTAATGTTCAACATTTTGTATCGGGAAATAGGTTTAAGTGAAATGTTGAGTATATTTTAATGAATGAAAATAGGTCGGCTGAGAAAGGTAAAACGTTATTTGTTTTCTAAGAATTTTTATATCATTATAACAATTTTATAGCGTAGGATATTTATAATTGAAAATATTCTAGTAATACATTTTTTATGTAATTGTTTTGGAAATTTTATTTTATTATTTACAATTATTTACAATAACAAAAATCTATGTTTAGCAACTAATATTTCGGGCTCAGAGCTTATTAGATTATACGTAGCTATTTTAGCGTTTCTGAATCACACCACGCGCATAAATCTAAAATTGTGATGTACATAGCCATCACACTAACATCACACGTTGCAAAATTGTCGGGAAATTTGGTTGGACACGGCTGAAAATCTATACATATAATAAAATCGTAGGAAAGTCAAAACTGTACATTGAAAATTTTTTTAAAAGAATACATAATCCATGATCTATAATCGATATAGAAGCCAAAAACATAGTTTTTAGAATTTTTGTCTGTTTGTCTGTTTGTCTGTTTGTCTGTATGTTTGTCCAGGCTAATCTCGAAAAGTACTGCATAGATTGACTTCAAATTTTGCATGAATATTACTAACAGGTCGGGTGAGGCTTTTTTAAACATATTATCATGCTATCACCTCCGGGGGAGGAGCTGTGAACCTTTTTTTTTCTTACGTATTCCGTGTATTACGACAGCGTACAATCTAAAGACTCATGTTTAAATGTTGGTTTCGGGTAAGCCATGCTATTATCTAGCTTTACACAATAAAAACTATGTCATTTACGTAATTTGGGCAGAGAATCAGTTTAATGAATTTATTAGTATACAAATTTGAAACAGCGCCATCTATGAGATTTCGTAAAAATCAAATCAATTTACATGTTAACACTACTGAACACAATGTTAAAAATTAATAATTTAAATATAATTATGTTATTTACTTATTTAACTCTTTAACCCATATCTTCCCTTCCCTATAAGGTGCGCTTATAATTCGTGTGAATATACTACATTTTTAAAAGTGAGGGTAGATGTTTATTATTTTAAGTCAAACTAGACACCATTACAGTTAATCTAATATTGATTGTGTTCATTGGTTACATTTTTAAAAATCTTCGTGTTTTAAAAATTCGATAACGAGGCGGGACTCGAACCAGCATTCTTTAGTGGTCGAATTTTATCTATTCTTTATAATACAAAAAGGTTAGTTCGTTGATAATTATTATTCCTTCATCATTTACATGTTGTAAGTAAAAATATACTTTGACTGTTAATACTTTTGTTCAGTATTTACCTGTATGATTATTGCTTGGTAATTAATATAATATTTTCATGTCGTATACCTAATTAAAAACATAAGTTTGATGTGAAACTAGCTGGATTTATTTTTACACACTCACAGTCTTATATTTTGTGTTAATGTTAAAATAGTATTAATATTGTAAATCATAATATTTTTTCACAATTAAAAATATTTCCTTTTTTTTGATGGTGTTGCCATCGAATTAAACCGCGCTGTCGTTTCGTTCACAAAAAGTGAAGTTATGAGGACCGAATATGTAGCCGCCTCAACTTACGGAAACGAGAGTAACCTGCGTTGTCTGTTAGTTATTGTATAGTCGAATTTAACGTTACATGGAAATTGGAATCTAATTATATGTATACTTATATACTTATATTAAATCTGTAGAGGTCAATTCTGTACATGAAATATATTTCCTAAATAACTATCACGAGGTGATTAGGGATCGACACTGACGCCAAAAATTTTTGTCCGTCTGTCTGTCTGTATAACCGTTATAGAAACAAAAACTACTCGACGGATTTAAACGAAACTTGGTACAATTATTTTTCATATTCGTGAGCAGAGCAGTAACTCCATTTTTAAGCTTTCGTCGCGTGTGCAACCTTAAGGGTTAAAGCTACACAGAAATCAAGTATGAAAGAAATGTTCTCCATATTATATAAAAAAAATCTCCCGACATCATAAATGTCTATCTTTTATGGTTGAGCTTAGGAGTTCAAAGCTTTCTGATTATATTTGTCTACTAGCTGTGCCCGCGACTTCGTCCGCGTGGAATAGTGACTATGGGACCTATGACCATGGGCTCAGGGTGGGGCAATAATAATTGTTTTTATTTTCATGCTTCCACTCCCACGCCCACTCCCAGGCCCACGCCAACGCCCACGCCCACTCCCCTTCACAATTGGTACCTACCAGATCAAAGCCAGGGTAAGCGCCCCACCCAGCCCCACCGTGGCTACGCCCATGCTGAATTACTACTTAACATACAATTATTGAGTAAATACGTACTACCATACTGTACTGTTGTACTACCATAAATAATTAAAAGAATTGTTATTAAAATTTCTTACTAAACTGAGCTAATAAACTTACGTACCAACCAACTTATTAAAGAAAATCAAGAAATGAAATGCCTAACCTATACCAAATAGTTACTACATAATTTTGTAATTAAAAATTATGATTAGTATATAATATCGAAAATCAAAAAAGAAATGCCTAACTAATTCTACGTAAAATTTCTTTTAAATTATGTCATATTATTTTTTAGGAACCAGGGGGGGAGAGGAGCAAATTCTATTTCCTTCCTTTCTTAAATGGATGTTTTTAATAATGTATGGTGTAGCCACTGATCAGCTTAATCGATACTCAATTTTTATCAAATCCAGCAACAAATCCAAATTAGATGTTTCCTGTCTCACGCACGTAACTAAAGGCTGAAGAGAGAGAGAGGGAGCACGTAACTAAACCGTTTAGACGAAGAAAAGTGTATAGAAAAAGGAATAAATAATTTCATAAACTTCCCGACGATCTTTAAAAATAAATTATTACTAGCGGTCCGCCCCGGCTTCGCCCGTGGTACATATGAAAAATAGATGTTGGCCGATTCTCAGACTTACCCGATATGCACAGAAAATTTCATGAGAATCGGTCCACCCGTTTCGGAGGAGTATGCAGACTAACATTGTGACACGAGAATTTTATATATAAGAAGATATCATTTTTTCATTCCCACTTTTACCCCTATGTAGGTATAATAAGTGGATGAACCGATTTTGATACAATTTATCTAAGAACCAGCGTCGGAAAATATGCTGCCTAACAAAAAAAAAGCCGCATCTAATTCGGTTTACCTGTTAGCCAGCTACGGTGCCATAGACAGACACACACACACACACAGAAATACATAGCAGTCAAACACATAACACCCGTCTTTTTGCGTCGGGGGTTAAAAATATAATACGACATAATTTAAAGGACATTTTATGTGGAAAATTTACCTATTAGAAGTAACCATAATGTTAATTTGACCCCGCCCCCCCCCCCCCCCTACTACCTCAGCTTACCCCCAAACCCTTGGGGAATTTTGATATGATCATCTGGACATGTAAAGGAATAACTGTAGCGTATAACAGATAAATTGCGTTTTATCGTACACTGTACAGTGTACAATAGAATGCCTTAGCAAATGTTCGCCGTGATTACTTATAAATTGTTATAACTTTTTTATTTATGAACCGATTGACATGAAATAAACACTAAATGTTAAATGAAGATTACCAAAATACATTAGTGAAAATCGCATCTAAATCGGATAAGCCGTTTCTGAGATTAGCGTGCACAAACATACAGACAAACAGACAAAAAATTTTTTAACTACAGTTTTGGGTTCAAGATCGATTTAATAATAACACCTGCTATTTTTTTTCTACATATTTTCATTGTACAGACATCGCTTTTCCACAATTTTATTATATGTATTGATGATGATGATGATTGATGATTATAACACTCTCAGTCCGTTTTAACTTAATTTTTATTCACTCGCATCAGTGCCACCTAAAAAATCTTTATATCGAAATTCGAGCAAAGCTAAGAAAATGAGAAATAAGAGTTCTCAAGGATCGTTAGAGGTAAGAGGCTTACTATTGACCGAAAACAACATGTGTTATGCCGAGAACCTGAAACCGCTTCACAACGAGAATTGCGGCTCACAGCTGACCGCGAACGGGATGTACTATCCTGTGAGACCGAAACCTTCACTGAGAGGGTATAACGTCTCACAGCTGATCGCAAATGGCATATTTTATCTCGATAATCTGAAACTTTTACTCAATATGAAGACCGTTTGACAAATGATAGGGTGCACCATAATATTATTCGATCTCTTGAAGATGAACATGAGCATAAGCAATGACTAGAGTAGGGACGCGAATATTACCATTATTTGAGACAAGATTATTTGAGACAAGTACGATTAATAAGTTTGTTTAATGAAAGATTAAGAATTAAAACTATTTGGTCTCTTGAAACGGACGAATAGCGAGAGGCCCGTCTTACTGTAGACAGATTTCGACAGTCTTAATGACTTAGAGGTAAACATAGAAGATCAATCTACGAGTTCGGTGGTGTGGTCCGACAAATATAAAAGTGGGTTTGCTTATAACCTCACAATTGATTACAGATCATCTTCTGTATAGGCGATATTAACGTAGTATGTTCTTTTTGTAATGCTTTAAAGAGGAGTAAGGAGTCGGCTTTCGTTTGAAGATACACCAGAACCTTTGAAATCACTACTTTTAGAGGAACATGTGCAATCTAAACAGTTCTTAGACAATATTCGCTCTTATAGTAGTGCGTTTTAAATGATCCTTTGGTGCTCAACAATTATCAGAGGATCCTTTCATGCTTACTTTTAAGATACAAGGTCAAGTTTATCATTTGATAGGATCCCTTTTGCCTGAAGGCCAACCTAAGTTTCTTCAAATATATTTTGTATTCGACTACAACGAATAGTCGAATACAAGAAATCAATATTTCTCGAATTTAAAATATTACAATTTTTCCTACAGTAGGGCGACGAATGTATTTTCGCATAGTAACGGAGGGGAACTCACGGGGGGTCGAGTGACGCGGGCCACGTACCACAAACATGCTTAGTTTGTTGTACCGAGCGCGAAAGAAAGTCATCGTGTTTTTAGTAAAATTACTATGTAAACTAACGTAATTTAATACTTAGGTACATATTATAAAATGATGCGCTCAAACTGTTAATCTACATTTAATTTAGATTATTATTTGAATTACTAAGTAATGTAGAATTTAAATCAAATTCACTCATGTTTTCCTCAGATTTTCGATGTCCTCCGATTTTAAGATTTTCTTATCAGAGTATTCAATTTTAATGTAGTTAATTTTTATAAGAGACAATTAAGAACATTAAAAAATAAAGTGTCACGTATTTTTTTTAAACGACGAATGACGAAAACTGACGTAATCGCGGACGAAGTCGCGGGCAACAGCTAGTTATAAATATAATTTATGGAAGCGGAACAAATATTAAACAGCGACTTTAATTTATTGTATAATCATGTCAAGCGTGGATCATAGAGGTATAACGTAAAGAGACCGCTCTCGTTGCAGACAGAATGCAATCTAGCTACACTCACCCTGTTTCAAAGTTAACATTTACATTTTAAAACATTTTATTCATTTGCAATTCACTCCGGATTGCCACTCTAATGTATTGTAATTGTAAGTGATTGTACAATTGTTCGAATTGTATAATGTAATTAGATTTGCATTGCGTTTTAGCTTTGCAAAATTATGTATTTAAACTATGTATTTCATTTATTGCCTTGTGCATATTGTATATAGATACATTGTGCATTTATTATGCAGACTAACCATTTACGCTTTAATAAAGCATATGCTTTTATTTATAATTAATTGCGATCATAGGAGACTCTACTGTGCTTATAAGTACCTACTTTTTACTGATATTATTATTTCTATAATTCTATCGGTACATGCGGCTATTTATTTCTATGTGTTCTAAACTTGGTGTCATAATAAATAGTAACACTTTTAAAGCGTAATCAACCTTTCTCAAGCGTTCAATTAAAATGTTAAGTACCTACTTTTTCACATATTTGATCCGTGGTACTTTAAATTTATAAGAAAATAAGCTAGTACACTATTGTACAGAGTATAAAAAGTAACTCATTTTTTAGCTAGAAAGTTACCCTGAATACCTGCTGTATAAAAGTTGTTCAGACTAACGATGTTGGTCTAATAGTTTGTCGAGTGTTGGTTGTGATTAAGGCTGGCAACCCTCTAACTCATCCAATTTTCATAGTCTCGTTGATGGTACATTTTAGATAAAGTTTTTAATTAAATAACAAATGAAACTGGCAGGCAAGGGATCACTCGCAGTAAAGGATGTCGAAGTTATGAATGATCAAAAACACAAAAAAATCAGAGGTGGATACTAAGTCTGTTGATTTTTATTGTATGCATTAAATAAAGTTTTCAATGCTGATAATAGAAATTAAATAGTATATCAATGTAATAAGAAGCTTTTAAGTTTAAAAACTCAGTCCGTTTCACTTACCTGTTTCATATTATATCAACAGGTGAAATCTCTGCCAATTTTTTTTACTTCTTAGAAAATGAATACCTGTAAACGATAATAAACGAAGCGAAACGTTGGATAAGATAGACGAATCATAAAATTCTGAGAAATTACACAACCTATTTCACTGTGAAACAGATAAAGGGTTGTGGTTATTTCAATTGATTATGGGGTAACGTCTCATGTATCCTTGCAGGGTGAGGGTGTATCTATCTATCTGTTTGTTTTTTTAGGTACAAAACGGTGGACCGATTTTGATGAGATTTTTAAAGTTTTCATAAAATGTGTGAACAAATACCGAAAAAATGCCTCAAAGGACAGAATTCGATTGCTAAATTAGTGAAATATATTTTATGGCCCATAAAAAAATATACCTAAATACATATTAGTAGAGGATAAATTATCTACTCTATTTTTGAACTCGAACTTACTAAGCCGATGAATTTACAGTATTTTTAAGACACTTGATGAAGCTAAGATTATATCGGTATTTCTTTTTATCCCAGATTACATGAAAAATATTATTTCGCCTACATCACTCTGGAAATAATTGATCCTAACAATCGGCTTACTAATATCTATTGATTTGAATTTAGTAGTAATACGGCTACTGCGTTGTACCTATAGTTAAAAGTTATCTCAGTAATTGAATCTGTTTACAAAACAACACACGCCAAAAGTAGTTCCTTCAATGAATTGCAAATTACGCTTACCTAATATAATATGAAAGGGGACATTAGAATCTTAAGGAAGATATGTAGAATTTCAAATTTTTATATTTCCTTCGATGAATAAGAAAACAGAGGAATAAGTTTAACAAACAATTTTTTTGTGGGTATTTTTATTAAACCACATTTATTTTGTCTGTCTCAGAATATTTGTTTTGTAATTTTGAATTTAGTTCTATTTAAATTGTTATTTTAATTTATAACTTTATTGTGACATGAAATTAAAGTAAGTAAACACATGAATTGATTTTGAATTTAATTTGGTAACTGTGTTATTACAAAACTCATAATATTCAGAAATTATATTTATTGAAATTTATATGAAATAATGCTTTCAATAAATTCAAACAAATTAAGTCGATTTCATAAATATTATAAGTACACAAAATTCATCATTTTATTGTGTAAGTTATTATCGTTAATCTGTACACATTAAACCATCGCTTTGGTTTCCATTTTACGAGAGAAATTTTAATGCAGAAAATATATAGAAACGTATAGTAATATAAATCTATGATCTCTACATGTGTTTTAGATGTAAAAGCAGAACTCAAGTTGTAACTTGAGTACTTATTCCTGGTACTGAAAAATACACCACGAGGATTTATTTAATTTTGCTTGAGATTTCAACAAAACAGATTAAAAACTAGATGAAAGACTATTTATTTTCTTTAACAATATAAGAGTCGGTTTATAATTGCTGAATAAAACTGCTGAATGACGAAAAATATTTTAAAAGTTTTATCAATTAGACAAAGCGATATTATGTTCACATTTTTCATAAATATATTATTAACTTAACGTTGTTTTTACGGAAAACTCTACATTTCTTTGTTCTGTATGAACAACGTTGTGTTGGAAAAATTACTTTTCTATACGTATAGATGTACGATCTACACATGTAAAAATAATGGAATGTTCGTTCTTGGAATGATAGAAATAACATTTATTTGATGCTACGAAACACAAAAAAATATCAGAAAAGAAAATAAGGAAGTTCTAAGAACTATCAACAAGTAAATTTTTTACTTGTACTTTGTTAATAACAACATTATCAAGGTCATAATATTTTCGTCGGACATTTCTGACTTGTACAATATCCGATTTAAATTAGCTTGTTTATTGATTGTCTCAATCAAATATTTATATAGTAATTTCAATTTACGTATTGCCGCATTCTTATTATTAATGTACGGCATTATTAATGTAGTACAAGCATGATATTATAATAGAGACAGTGACATATAATATTACAAAAGAGCAATTTCGAGAACCAATTTTTTTTAATTCACAAGAAATTAACCATATTGAAACATGAATAAAGTTTCAAGAAATATATTATAAAATGCCATAATGTAACTATTAGTAATTAATGCAATACACAAATGTTATCAAAGCATCTTTACCATATAATTTGGTGAAAATATATTTTATAAGCAAGAATGTCGTAGATCAAATCTACGAATGGAAAGGAACAATTATAATTGAGTAGGTATTGGTTGTTTGGTAAGATTTTTTAAGCAGATTTTTATTGAAAATAAATTTATACATCTAAGTAAGTACCTACACCTTTACATTAGTGGCAATTTTAAATAACAATAGTATTTCAACTGTTTGAATTAGTTACCGAACATTTTATACTGACACAAGGCAGTGCGTATTTTTCTTAATTTTCCTAGGAATTTCATAGCTTGTTGTTATTTTCTTACTTTTAATCGTTCTGAATTTATCAATAAATTCTTTTAATATTAAACTTAAACAAAGTAACGTCTATTTTCAAAGTTGTCCGTCGGTAGGCGCTGAATGTTTGATTTGAGTCGAATATTTTTGTGACATTAGCGGCCTTTACACGCAAACTCTATCGCGCATGAAACAGCAATCGTGCGTGAAAGAGCGTGCGTATAAAGGGTGTAGGGTGCGGAAGGAAAGACCACATGCCGCGCTCATCAGTCGCGCGCGCAATCGCACTCACGATTGTACCTGTGATTGTACTGTGGTTGCCTTTACACACAAATTCTTTCGCGCACGAATAAGATGGCGGACATACGCACGTGGAGCAAATAAATAGTTCATTATTCATACGCAAATAATTCTTGAAATCGTCTGGATAGTTTTATCTTAATCAAAGGCATGTGACATTATTGCTGTCTATATTTTTTTAACCCACACTGAACGTTTCTTTTTCTTTTTGAGTTCAATCAAATATTAATTAAACCAGCAAACATGATAACTTGCGCCACCCGATATCTTGTCTCCATTTTTTCACTTCTATCACTCGCGGTTGTCGATAAAACCGTGTGCATTGCACACACTCCAACACGCGCCTCTTTCACGCGGTCTATCACGGGCGATTAGTCTTTACACGGCCGCTCATTCCGCTAAGGAAAGCAAACACGAATAATCGCGCGCGAAAGAACAAGTGTCGCAGTTAAGACATACAAAGGTAATCGCGAGCGATTGAGCGTGCAGGCTTTCCCGCGCGTAATCCTGTACGATCCACAGAACGCGCGATAGAGTTTGCGTGTAAAGGCCGCTATTAGCCCGGTTTACACGCACGCTCTTTCGCGCGCGATTCGGCTTTCACGCGGGAAAGAGCGAGAATTTAAACGATGACAGAGAGAACGAGATTGCGCGTCCACTCCGCACACAC
Source organism: Colias philodice (assembly GCF_061535455.1). Lineage (NCBI taxonomy): Eukaryota > Metazoa > Arthropoda > Insecta > Lepidoptera > Pieridae > Colias > Colias philodice. Next base: position 4,780,987 of record NC_143095.1, on the reverse strand, counting down.
TCCAACGCGCCATGCTTTCCTTCGTTCAATCGCGCGCGATTATCGTTTACACGCACAATCTTTCCTCTTTCCTCAGCGCGCGTGCTTTCCCGCGTTCAATCCCACGCACTCAATCACGCGGTAAAGAGTGTGCGTGTAAACCGGGCTATTCGTGTGACCCAAAAACGTACGGCACGCAACAGTAGCGAGTCCACGGTACTGAAATTCGTCGCTATTTCGCCTCAGAGCGTAACTCTTTCTGTGAAGGAAATAGGATAGAAATAGAAAAATAGCTGGCTTCTTTCAAATTCACTTTTGATAGATTCATTCGATATGAAATATTTACGCTCAATCGAAATGAACAAATCTCTATACTCTTTGTTGATTGTCTTTTGAAATATTCAAACGATTGTTTGTTTTATTCATTTTAATTTAAATAGAAATGGAATAAATTATTCGCTATCGAAATAAGTTTGGTTACAACTGAAAAATGGAGAGTAGAGAATTTTTCTAGCACTATTTTTAAAAGGCAAATAAAAATGGTCATGTTTTTCAGAATGCGCATCAACAACACCACTTATTTTAATTTTAATAAAACTAAGTGTTGCCTCCTATGAAAGCAGTGACTTCGATTTACATATTACAGAAGCGGCTGACTGGACACCTCATTATCCCATATAATGGTCCTCAGCGGGTGCGCTTTGGCAAGACTTAATTACCCCTAATCTGGCATTCCGTGATTCCAACAGGAAGTTTGTAGTAATTACGGTTCGTCGCTCACTTCACCGGCATATTATAAGCCTTCATTTACTCGTCGATTTATAATTTTATACAAATTTAAATTAAGCGCCGGCTCCTTAATGTTCGAGATAGTATTTCGGATTTAAGATGTAGCTATTGCGTATTGGATAAGGATGATTTAAATGATGAGGCGTGAGACGTGAGATAAACGTTATAAATTTTTATATAAAACAATAAAAGAAAAACATATAAATGAGAATTTTATATCTGCTAATTTCAACACAAGGTAAGCAGGTACCGGTCAAATGTGGCTACTTGACCACATTTTTTTACTTTTTCTTAGCTAACTTATTTATATTAAACTTTTATTAACATTTTATGATTTGTTCATGTCATGAATGATTTCATCATTCACTTTTACTAGGTATTTCTTTAAAATATATTGAATCTGACATTATTTACAAATAAACGTAATACAGGTCAAGTTGACACTGATGTGGTATCTTGACCTTGCACATCAGTTTTCATAGGTAGATGCTTAACATTCTTGTTTTAGGCTAAGTTGCTATTACTTTTTAATTCTTCGACTTTTTAAATATTGCAGCCCGAAGCTTTACAATAAACTGTTAGGCTCTGGCTACCTGGTCAAGTTGCCACGGGATTTGTAATAATTTCATACAAAGCATTACATGTCGGATAGGGTTGTCACAAACAAGACACAAATTTTAATGAACTATTTATTTATTAAACTAAATTTAATACATATGTATATGTATATTACTTAATACTTATAGGTATTTATTAATAGGTAAGGAAACATTTATTTTTCATTCGAAATATGCTAAATCGTTGTCATCAAAGAGAGTATAAGTATCTGGATTGTCCGAAATTTGCAGCAAATTTATTGATTTTACTATGCAAAACTCGAAACAGATAAAAAAAGGAAAAAATGCAGTCACGTTATTTTTTGTGTCAACCCTAGGCGTAGGTCAAGTTGCCACGCAGCGGTCAATGGCAACTTGACCTAACCTGAGGCATCAATGCCCAAGCAAATATTTCGACAGATGAGCCTAAAGTTGGATAGTTCCCACTGTAAAATCAATCTCTAGGGTTTATTACACAACATATCAAAACTATACTCACCTGAGATGTGCAGTTTAAGCTCTACAAACATAATAATACTGACACCGGCAAAAGATCCTTAGTCACAGTCACACTTCGATACGTTATATTGCGAGAACCAACAGCGTTACCGCTTTAAAATTAAAATATGTTGCCAATTAATATTTTAAAAACCTACCAACATCGATACGTTAGGTCAATTTGCTTTCAATTCTACAAAATTTGATATTTTGTTGTTAAACGGAAGGTGTGGTCAAGTTGCCAAGTAAAGGTCAAGTAGCCACATTTGACGGTAGTTTTCGCCGTCAAAGCAGGTCGTTATTTCTTTTATATACCATGAGAGGAATAAGGCTGAGAGCTTTATAAAACTAGGCAGACTCGTTTAAAAGTCGTGTGTAAAGGTTATGATATCGCAGAGCTTGCTTACTTCTCCTGCCCCTTAATTGAAGGGCTAGCGTATAGACATGGGTAGGTAATGCGTGTAATAGTACAAAAGTAATATCACTTTGACACGTAATGCAACATCACGCATTACGCATCAGTTACAAACATCACTCGCATCACTCACTTTTTTTTATTTTGTTGTACATTTGCTTGCGTTCATTACAATTATTAACAAACAACATAAAGTACGTGGCCAAGTATGAAGGAAAATCAACTACATTTTTTAAATATTTACTTAAATTGTAATTTTACGATATGTAATAACTATTAAGTATTGCAGTTATTATTGCTATTTTTCAATATGATCTGTAATACTTCACGTATATCACCTTAAACATTACTCGGTCATCATTTCATTAAAAATCGATCGGGTAATGTGTGATGTTACGGAGTAATATCACTTCCGTGGAAGAGATGCGTGATGTTGCATTACTATTTGACGTACTGTTTTGCGCATGTCTACTAGCGTAGTATAACACGCGATTCCTGAACGAGGCAAAAGCGACTCTATCTGCATAGTTTATATTACGAAATATAATGCTGTAGTTAGTTAAAGGCGCAGGCTAAATGGGGTTAGATTTAACGAAATAGTTCATAAAAAGGCATGTCGTGCGGCTAATACGAACAAAAGAAATCGTACTTATTGAAGTATGTATTACATTGCAATGCTTTCATATATATCTTGATTATTGACAATGATGAATAATTTGAGGCTTTAATAAAAGAAAATCATATTTATAATCGAGGTATGAAAAATAAATTTTGTATTGCTACGCGTTGTATGAAAAATAAATTGAACTTAATCAAATCTTTATATTGGAAATGTTTTCCGCATAACAACTTCTTTATTGTCCCAATTCGAAGAAACGTACGAAAGTGGAAAGAACTTTTCGTTCAATAGTTATCTATATATAATAGATATTGTTTATTGCTTGACAACTCTATCGTAAAATCATGACGTGTAAAGATTTAAAGAGAACATGTTTATTCGAAATGCAAACTTCCTGGAATGGTCTAATTAATTTTTGAAAAATCTGGTAGTCTATAATAATTATTTTTTGTAAAATAAATGTATAAAGCATAAGTTTTTTTTAAATAAAACCTATACATAAATGAAAATTAATAATTTCAATTAAATATGTGCCTTTTTCGGTGATAGCTAACATTTTAACGTATTTTCTAAAGAAGTAGGTATGTATTTAAAATTCTTGTCTCTGAATATTCTTGACAGACGAAAATACTGAAATGAAAATTGCTTATTGCTATTCGTTTTGGGACCTTTAAAATACGAGGCGGACATTAAATTTTACTTTACCACTAAATAAATAATATGAGGTTATTTATTTTGAATGGGGAACTGAATCAACAGCTTGAGATTAATCGAATTGGTGAATTGCAAACGAAATTGTTTATGTAAATAATTGAGTGCTTCTGTAGGATTAATTTGATAGCCCTGTTGCTATGATGTTTTGCTTTTACGTTTAAATGTTCGAGATCTGAAGTGGATAATTTTTAACAGCTTAATATTTGATCTTTTAGATAAGTAAAGTTATCCTATTATAGTTAACCCTTTTATGTATTCTGGTTTTTAAATAGATAGCTTAAAATATTGTATATTTGTATAAGAAAGGGGCAATAAAATAAATGAATTGAGATTTTGCTACATTTTACCTCTTTAGACCGACAAAGATTGTAATAATAGGTAATGCAATTACACAATATAGAGAACGAAGCCTTCCTAAGAATCAAATTTTTATATTCATTTACTTCAACTATATACTTAAAAATAACGACATAACATCATTTTTCCAATTTGGCTTGACCCTAAAAACAATATCATTCTATTTTTCGTTAAAACTTTTTAAATAATGTCTTTCGGGATAATATCTTGAAAGTCTCAGCCAAGGGTCCAGGTAAGTTGGGATAAACTTTGCCAACCGAATAAAAAAGAGTGAACAATGATATACTAATTGATTTTCTTTATAACTATAGATGATGTACGAAAAAGATTCTAAGAAATTCACAGAATTAATATTGTAAATCGAAGCGTGATGTATTGAAGTTCGATAATGTTTTGATAGCAGAATTAAGTAGGCAAAAACAGAGATAGATTGTTTGGTAGAAATTATAGTATGATTATTGATTTATTTTTAAATCCTCTATAAAAATTAACATAAATTAGTGCTCAAAAAGTAAAAATAATTACAACTAAAAATAAATAGTCAAGTGCATGTATAAAACTTCAAAAATTTATCTATATCGCAGAAAATTTAATTATGATTGTTACATATAATTATAATAATACATTTTACATAAAATTCCAATACTTAGACCTCTTGGAAGTATCTCATTATTTTTTCCATTTAAATTTGTAAGCATACAGCTTGTGCTATTTCATAGCACAAAAGTATTTTTACACTAATCACCCAAACTAAGTAAAAATAATTCCCTAGCTGATTAGCATGTAAATTGAAGGAAATCGTATGCATTATTTGAAACGTGTTCCGTGTCCTATTTGGAAGGGAAGTCGTTATGTGATGAGATTCAAACTCAACAGGCTCGCGGCTCACGCGCTTATTTACATGTGAAAGAGCTTTGAGTGAGAAACGGGGATAGTATATGCAACCGAAGAATATCAGTTACTTTGCCCTTTACAAATGGTATTGAAGTAATACGATTGAAATGTGCTTAATGGTTTTAAACATTTTTTGTGTTTGCCTCTCACCAGTTGATCGTATAAGACATGTTATGATTCTAAATAGAAAAAAAAACTACGATCCGAACCTGTTCGCACGCATTTGTTAACGTTTGTGGGTGCAAGCATGTAAAGGTATATTTAGTTAAACAGTCTGCTATAAATATATTATTAAACATTTAAAATCCTTAAATTGAACTGTCACGTGTTCGCACCAGCGCCAAATTTAAGCTCGAATTTGCTTCAAACAGTTCGACAATGAAAGGTGCCAAACTGTCAACTTTTAAAAACTATTTCATTCCAAGTTGGTTATTATTCGTAGCCACTTGAATTTCGCTTTGAGAAATTGGTCTCGTTAAGGGAGGAGGCATATTGATTTTTCGATTGAATAAGCGGCTCGGTGGCTGTAAAAAATCATCTTTTTGTCCACTATTGTCGGGACACTGTCTGTGTTGAAGGTATCAGGTTGAATGACAGCTGGTATAAGTAAAAAGTTTATCTTCATAGTGAATTTTACAATAGATTGGCAAGCCATTACTTCTTTTTTAAGTCGATATTTTGATAAAAATGAAAATAAGTAGGTACATAACAACAAAATATAATAACAACTTATTTCGAAAAACAAATGTTTCTGAAATACTATCAAAGTTAATATCCGATTTAAATATTAAACTGTGCATAAATATAATTTGGCATTAGAATTATTTAAATGAAGTAATTAATTATTAAATATCACTCAACCGAATAGAAGCAATAATTACTTGTCGATCGATACAATTCCAATTAATGTGACAAGGCGACTGAATCGCAACAGATTGTTAATTTGAGTTAAATTACAATTGAGCTTAAAATATTCTTTTGACTGAAAAGATAATTAAACTGTGTACTGATATAAATCTTCTTAAATCCTTCAGCACAAACTGTTGCTACGAATACGTTTCTACTAAATTATGAGCATTTTGTGATAAAATAAGGGCAATATTTCGTCAGCAAACGCAGACGTTTGTCACGGTCGTTTACGCCGTTTGGCTGGAAAGTTCCACAGACGCCTATGCGACCTATAGATCACTCGGCAGCAATCGTGCAAGTTACACATTAGGCCCATATGTCAGAGACGACGTAGCGACAAAAAGCATTCGCGTTCTGTTATGTTAAACTACGAATTGATTTTCACAAGTCTCTTTGAAATCGCGCCGGTTTAACGCTACTCTCGCAAACATGTGCACTTCGAGACATATTGGTTTTTTCTTCCTTTTAAGTAATCTACGCTCCAGCGAATTTCCGTTTTAATAAGATACGATATTGGCTTTTTGAACCTGACCTGAGAAGTGTTTTTTGGATTTAATGTGTATGCCATTTTCAGACGTCTTTTGTTATTTTTGATTTGGATGTGTTTCTCAGTTAACAAACACAAACAATATAATATAAGGTAGACTATATTACTAGTTACTAGTTTTAGTTTAGACTAGTTTAATTATAATTTTAATTGTTCTTAATAGTTACGATTTAACATAATATAGATACAGTTTTTTGTTTCATCCAAAATAATTCAGGTATAATATGTAACAAATTCAAAAATAATCGTTTGAAATAATACGTGTAGCTTTTTATCGCACTGAAGCCCCTTTAATCCTATTAACGTATTGATGACAACTAGATTAGAACCATAAATTAATCTAAACCAAATGATAAGTAATAAATCATTTAAAAACGCGCTTGACAACCGCCAACATTTCGGTTGGAATTCTTGAAATCAATTTCCGTAGTACGTAGCAAATCCGATATCGTGACGGAACCAAACTGGCTACTGAAATCACCGCCTCAAGCTGTTTTGGCCTTCAAATAACGTGAAAATTTAATTTCAATTTATACACACAGTTTTAAGGTGGATTTGAGAGTTATTTGAGCCGCAAATACGTAAAGGTGTTTACTGCAAACTTCTAGTCAGTTTTTTTGTTATTTACAATTTTTGTTAAAGCAGTTTTGGAAATAAGTTCTTTAAATACGCGTCAGATGCTTTATTGTTTTAGAATATTTCTCCTTTTATTAAATCAGGTATACTTGAAAGTTCACCACACACATACATACTCCACCCACCGTTTTTGAAATCAGCGCGCCTTGGTAAGATACATACGTATTTTATACTGTTAGTAATTAAAAACGAAGACTAAGGTAAAAAAACAAAAGTGTGGGTTCAAACTAACAAAATTGTAATGTGACTCTACACAACTTTAAAACAAATAACTCAGATGCTTTAATGTTTTTTCTCTCTTTTTACTGCTTAGATCATACTGTAGAGCCGTTAAAAGTAGAGCTTGCCATACATATTTTTCCAAAGTTTTTCAAAGAGTTTATAGAGTGTTAAGATGTCTAATGCACGTTATGTCACGTAAGAGTTCAGATTTGGCTGACATTTGGTAAACATATAAAATACTAGCGGTCCGCCCCGGCTTCGCCCGTGGTACCTACATGTTTAAACTATCCTATCTCTCAAGTTGGATCGAACTGCACATGGTGTGCGAATTTTATTATAATCGGTTAAGTGGTTTAGGAGTCCATTTAGGACAAACATTGTGACACGAGATTTATATATATTAAGATGAGGTGGAATAACAAATATATAATGCTGATACCTAAGCTAAGCCTAAGGTTAAACTAAAATACATTATAATATTAGTAGTGTCACTGAAATATGTGTGGGAGGAAAAGTCTGCGGGACACCTGGTACTCAGCCTAGATACTATAATTTTAAATTCAAAGAATATATGAATACACTTTGTGTTATGGACGTCCTTCAACAAGAATACCTAAAGAGCAAAAAGTCTCTTAGATAAAAATGATTTACATTTTTACCAATAGGTACTGTATATTAACATAGTTTAAGATTTATATATATTTAAGCTTGCTTTACAATGAAATGTGTTAAATACATATGTCAAATATTGGTAACTTATTACATTTAAAAACTGAAACCTAAATATAATTAATTAATTATAAAACTTCGTATAAATAATTTCAGATGTAGGTATCATCAATTGTGTCAATTTTAGTATTAAATTGACACAATTTAATGAAGGTCTCTTCTGTTCTTCGGCTCTCGCATAGATAGTTTATGTGAAAAAACGTATACGTTTACTCACTTCATGCAATGTGTAGCCACATACTAAGAAGCCATGAACCGTAAAGTAATATTTTACTCACACAGTACAAAAACTGAAAGTAACTAAGTTATTTATTTTTATAGGATTAAAAAATGTGTTCGCATTTATTTTCTTCTCCAGACTATTTTTATTCATTTGTCAAAACGTTTTATATGATTTAAATCAGTTTTCATCATGTTTATTCTATAAATATTAAATAGGTTTTTATTATTAAAATAATTGAAGTGTATACGGATCATGAAACAGATTAAATTGTAGAAAAAACAAAATCAATTCTTGATTTTAAAAAGTTATAGGTTCTAAAAGTATTTTACCCATGCTTAAAAAATCACAGTTTTAGTATCGGTCTAAACTGCTAAAAGTTATAACGGATTTGACTCAGATAATTAAGGTTAAAAGGTAAATAAAGTTAGAGGGGACCGTTTCACTTCACTCCTACCTTGACCCTCCATATTTTTTCAACCACCACATAACCGGTCCGATCTTTCATAAATAAAGAAATGTTGTTAAATCGCAGACAAATTAGACTACAAGCCCGCATATGAAAAAAATATGGGTCAACTGAACCACCACGGGACATATCTAGAACGAAAGAAGAGCAAAAAATAATAAGATTCATCACTATGCCGTCACTTGTAAGCTGTCCAACTGAGTGCAGATGAGAATTGAAAAGTACAGGTAGACTCGGTAAATTTTGGTCATATATTTTTGTACGGCATTCTTAACCATCGATAGATCCATTAAAAATAATAAGAAACCGCTCAGTGCCGTACAAAAATGTTGGTCCACCAAGTCGGAATTTTTATTTAATTTCCGAGAGTTACCGGGGGTAAATTTGGTCATTTGACCATGTACGGCATCTGTGTCATACTATTGCTATACTGCTTTTAATCCATTATTCCGCAACGCCGTACAAAAATCATGGGGACAAGGGGAAAAAATCGAGAGTTGCAATCCCCTCTCTTTCCCCACTCCAGGGGGTCATTTGACTAAGTACGGCTTCGGTTCCAAAACATTATCTAGCACTCAAAAGTACTATTAAAAGCAATGCCGTCAAAAAATAATTGTTCTTTTAAATGTATACCAATAATCATCTTAATTTCATCGAATTCTTGATATAAAGAGCTGTAAGGTCATTTGACCCTGTACGGGAACTTTTTTTTAACATGATATTGTAAAATTCAATTGTTGTATAGTATTGCCGTTCAAAAGAAACCGTTCTAAAAAAAGTTATAGAGAAATGCAAAACCAGAAATTTTGTTAAAGTTTAAACATCGTAGATTAATGAAATATAATAGTTTTCTACACTTTATTCGTTGTTTTAAATAGTATTAACATAGATAAATTAGGAAAAAACGATGCCGTACATTTTTGTGCAGATCACATCTTTTAGGCTGATGAAAGCGACGAAAGCTACAATTTTAAGGGTGCTTTATGGCCATTTGATACAGTACGGCATTAACATATTTTTACCCAACTACGGCAAAGCAAAAGGAGGGTTATGGTTAGAACAGGTCATGTATGTATGTTCATCTATTCCCTCGTAACTTCTAAACTACTTATCAGAATTCGACAAATGACATATCATTAGAAGCGTCTGAATTGTTCACTGGATAACCAGCGACCAGCTAGCTAAAGGCTATATGGGGTTTCACAAAATCTAATGTGGCGCCCTCTAGCGGACAAAACATACAGAGTAAAAAAATAAAGTTAAGATAAATATGCCGTGTTTGGTATCATTTGAAAGCGCTTTACTTGTACATTTTGAATATGTATATAATACTAGCATTTGCTTGTGACTTTACCTGTATTCATGGGCTGATTGCATATAATTCACATCTTTTCGTTCATAGCTTTTTTATTAGTTCATCAATTTAACGGAGTCCATTCCACTTGACTCCGACTTTCCAAGGTGATAATTAACCACCTCGAGCTTCTTAATATTAATGTATATTTATATTTTATTATCAAAATATAAAGCAAACATTTCGTTATATGGATTTTTTCTTTTTCAGATTTTTCCCCTTTGAACCAACGAAAATGTACGGCACATGAAAAAATATTATCTATGCATAAAATACTTTAAAAATAAATTTATTTCGTGTTGTGTCAAATGACCCCCTGGAGTGGGGAAAGAGAGGGGATTACAACTCTCGATTTTTTCCCCTTGTCCCCATGATTTTTGTACGGCGTTGCGGAATAATGGATTAAAAGCAGTATAGCAATAGTATGACACAGATGCCGTACATGGTCAAATGACCAAATTTACCCCCGGTAACTCTCGGAAATTAAATAAAAATTCCGACTTGGTGGACCAACATTTTTGTACGGCACTGAGCGGTTTCTTATTATTTTTAATGGATCTATCGATGGTTAAGAATGCCGTACAAAAATATATGACCAAAATTTACCGAGTCTACCTGTACTTTTCAATTCTCATCTGCACTCAGTTGGACAGCTTACAAGTGACGGCATAGTGATGAATCTTATTATTTTTTGCTCTTCTTTCGTACTAGATATGTCCCGTGGTGGTTCATTTGACCCATATTTTTTTCATATGCGGGCTTGTAGTCTAAATGTCATTTTCTCTACTCTTATCGTTTTATAGTTCTATTTTACTAATTATGAACTCACTAAACATGTAAATGCTATTGCTCCGCTAGTCAATAGCTATGTTTCCTTTTTCCGTGTGTGAAATCAAAACTTTACGATATTGAAACACACGCAGTTAGCGCAATAAAACGATTCTGCGAAGTTCATTGCACAGAACAAATCTACTAGCATTGTTTGCTTTTGTCAGACGCGATAGTTTTTGATATATGGCCCTGGTTTTAAAAATGTATCACACGCAAAAATATTTTCTCGTTCTCAGCTCGTTGAATGTATGATAAAATCTACGGGTTTGGCGGCTCCCATGAAGTATGTCTAGAAGTGCTGACAATGTAGAAGTATTGTGTAATAACTTTGTTCTTTTCAATACCGTTCTTTCTTTTTAGTCCCTTTAGTGTTTTGATTATTGAGTCAAATACACGATTTTAGAATTCGACAGTATTAAGTTTTCTTCGACGTTTACTTTGTTTGCGATCGGTCAGGCATTTTATTGGAATAGATATTTGTTTGTCAAAGGAACTTTTTCGATTTGCCCAATAGTTTATTTCATGTAGCTTGGGTATGCGTGCAATATTTAATAGGGATAACCGGATAACGGAAATCCTACCGTGGCAGTCGTTACACAGCGGCTCAGAACAACCGCAATTCATAAAGGAAATTAATGTTGTAAGTGGTTAAGCTCTGCTATCATTCAAAATAAGTGGCCTCCATAAAACTCATTTTAATACTTTATTTCGGCTTAAACTTCCGTGGCGTTTAAATAATTTGTTCTTTGGACTGATATCATTCCAAATTATATACGCTGAAAATGTGCGGTTTAATTGGGGAAGTTATGTTTCAAACTAAAACTTTAATGACTTAATTAGATAAATTTGTATTTTTGTTCTCCCAAAGGAAAAGGTTTATGTCTCCGTACAGTGGGAATAAATCTAGTCTGATTAGGTAAAAAGTTTTGTAAAAGTCTTAGTTTTGATTCACAAAAGAGGAAAATAAATCCATACCAACCCCGTTATAAATTCAGCAAATAATACAATCTTAAAATAGTAGATAGACGATAGAGATAAATATTTCAGTAGGTAGGATAATGATTTCGTGATGAATATCTTACAAAGCTTTTAGTTCTTTCCACTTAACCTTTCAACGGGTCAATATTTTCGAGTCAGCCGACGATTAATAATTGGGTTGTATGCAAATAAATTTCGGACGTATACAAATGCCTGAAGTATTACAAGTGAAGCGGGATTATCAAGGGTCAATAGGGACAGTTAGCGATGTAGGGACGAGGGACGAGTAAAACAAAGTTGGCTAATCGGTTACACGACCCTGTGTAACTTTATACTTACCTGGGATCGCGTATTTTGATTAATGTTATAGCATTTCTGAGCGACTGCCAGGGGCTCTGTAGCCTCCTAATTTTCATTAATTATACACCTTCGTTACTATTTGATGCGTTAAGCCACACGAATGAAATTAATTTTTAAGGTTATTTCAACAAAGAGTCATTTCGTCGCCTCCTCATAAAACAATTATTGAAGAATTTTTATAGCAATGAAATTTATTAATTGTATTAATTGGTAATGTAGATCATTAAATATAGCATAGCTGATATATTATTATATGCAAAGATCAATTGTAACTACTTTAACATATTCTTTTAATGATAACAATTATGAGAATATGATTTTCATCTTACAAGGAATTTTCGTTTACTCCCCTTTTTGTACAAAAAGTAGCAAACAAAGGCTGTTTAGTGTTTATACATCTGCTTACATAGTTTACTAATCTAGCGAAAAAGGGTTGCTTGCGCAAATATTTGGAATAAAACATTGATATACTGAACAAAACATTAGACGCAGAAATGTCTGGATAAAGAAATCACGTGCCATTTCTATGTAAAAAGTGCTTCGAATGTGAAACGTAACCGCTTAACTTTTAAACCGTATACGTGATTCAATTTAGAAGTTGTATCTGGTTGTAAGCCCGAAAACTGTCTCCGAACCATTCAACTTGCTTCCATATTTTAAACCGAACGCCCCTGAGTGGCTGCTACTTGAAGTACTTCCAGAATAAATCACTCAATAGCATTTGTCGAAGTTCAACTTGTACATATCGATGAAATTTGTTCTATGTTGTGTATCATGTCCCGGGAGATAATCCATTCACTTAAGCCTTGACGTAGAGAGAATAATAAGATGCAATCTTGTACAAAGTTTATAAATTCACAAAGCGAAAGAATTTTAAATGGCGAGGTTGTATTACTTTTTTGTTAAGAACCGTGCTTCGCGGTTTCGTACTAAAATAAATCAGTGTAGATATTTTAACTACTTCAGTGCTAGAATATTTTATTGATAAAGTCGTATATTATAATTTAATGCGATTAAATAAACGATAATTTAAAATCTTTCTCGAAAGCATATCGCTCGCTGAATATTTTGTAATTCACAACCAGCTTATTACTATTCCCTACATTGTTTGAGGGTTTAGTCTGAAATCCACTGGCCAACTGCGATGTGGGATGAAATGACATACTGACAAATGGTAAGCGACGCACTCAGATTGTCTTTAAACCAATAATAAAAAAAAATACTCTTTATATCATAGGATTATTTATGTAAATCTAAATTGTATCTATGGGTTGGTTGATTATATTTTTAAAACTTTTTGGGTGGACCGCGTATGCAATAAAATAAATTTGTGCAGTTTGTGAGAGAATAAAAGTATTGAATCTATTCACGCCGTGGAAGTGCCGTTAGTTCAGCTGCATATGCAGTTCGAAGAATAAGGCATCTCACCGATGAAGACACGGCTAGATTGGTTTATTTTAGCTACTTTCATAGCATTATGTCCTATGGAATTCTGCTATGGGGCAGGGCTGCAGATATTGAAACTATATTTATATTACAGAAAAGAGCCATACGCTCTATATATAATTTACGTGCTAGGGACTCACTAAGAGATCTCTTTAAGAATACTGGTATCCTCACTGTACCATCACAGTATATATTTAATAACATTTTATATGTACACAAAAACGCAGACTTACACACAAGAGTAGGAGATAGACACTGTTATGGCACAAGGAACAGAAATAAAATTGGAATGCCATTTTATCGGTTAGCTAAAGTTAAAAATTCATTTATGGGCCAAGGTATACTTTTTACAACAGAATTCCTCATAGTATCAAAGAGTTTAGTAGTGCTCAATTTAAAAATTATGTAAAAAACGTATTAGTTCAGAGAGCCTATTACAGCATTAAGGAATATATTGAAGATAAAAACCCATGGAGGGTTATCGCGTAAAAACCACAGGACAGTTCTCTGGCATATTATGATAATATACAGTTACATATTTTGTAAAATTAAATTGTAATACTGATATGATTTAAAAGAGCAACTATGGAGTTTCTTGCCAGTTCTTCTCCATAGATACTGATTTCCGAATCGGTGGTAAATGTAAAAAATATGTATTGACGTTTCAAAAGTGCTTCTCGAAGAAGTATAATTGAATAAATAAATGTTTGAGTTTGAGTTTGAGTTTGAATATCAAGAGCTGCAGCTTCTCCAATCTTTTTGAACTATATGTCACTATTTTGAACTGTTATATTTACTAGAGGCCTGATTGTGTTTTCATGAAATCTTTTATACAAATACATTTTAATACGTAAAAATTATATAATTCGTGTAGGGACTCCCATTGAATTATGAACAAAGGTTCATGAAGCAATACGTAAATGGCGTATAAGGCTTCATAAACTAATTTAATAAACCATTAAAGCTATCTGGACCAGGGGTGGCCATGGTGATTTATAGCAATATGAGAACATTAAAAACGCATTACGAAAACATGACTTTAGCCGGGAAATTTAACAGCAAGGCAAAATAATATAAGCTAGATGATTTGTATACTTGCTTATTAGAGTTGAAAATTGAACATTTGGCGTCTATAAGCTACAGAGCTTCTATTATACCAAAAGTTTGTAACTACGCATTTTCGTAATGGTCGATGTTATTGGTTTAGTAGAATATTCTGCTTTTAGGTAATTGAGGATGGCGAGCAAATTGGAATAATGTTAAATACATGTCTGGGGAATAGGTATGTGAATTAGGTGAACTAGGAAATAGGTGACCTGCCTTCTGTATCCTGCCAGAACGAGGCGTTTTATTGTCCCCTTCGAGAATCGAACCCAAGATCCCTTCGGACTACATTCATACTTTTACCATTGTTCCAAGGTCTCACCAGTATTGTGAATATGAAAAGGAATATTATATATCATAATATGTCGCTATAATTCTTAAAATCACAGCATGTTTTTGTAGTTCCTTATTTTTATAAACACTATTAAAATTATAGATTGCTTTCTGTATATTGAATATTAGAATAAATATATCTATACCTAAGTGTTTTACGTATGCGGATTGCTTATAAGAATGTCCGTTTCTATTTGTTTGTCCTAACAAAAGACAAAAGAACAATTTAAGCTCAGCAAGATTGCTTTCTCGTTTCCTCCTTTTGTGTTTTGCGGGCTTTACTACAAAACTGATTTTTGTAGAGAAACATCGAAACGTTTTCTACCTTTGGTGAGACGGCTTAGTAACTAATTCTCTTTGTTACAAACAATCTTGGAATCTTCTTTCAGTCGAATGAGAAACGTCTACTAATTTCAATTAATATTCATAGAGTAGACAAGGCGTTCAAAGTTGTTAGAATGATCAAGCTGCTCGTTTAAATTGAATCGATTTGTTAGTTTTCCGTGTCAAATTGTTCCTAGAACAGAGTTATATTAAATGAATATGTTTTAATTTGTTGAAAAGTTTTCAGGGAAGCTTTATACGTCTCCTTGAATGAATTAAATGTTTGTGAATTGTGGTTTATAGCCGTGTAGATTGTCATGCGAATTTTTTATCTTTTAGCGTTTGTAGTTAGATCTTTTTTATAATCGATGTTTCTGGGATATATGATTCTTCTGTAGAAACTGCTTTTCGAAGCGGTATCAAATAATGTTTGTTTATAACGATTCATTAATATTTCCAAAGCAAACCTTGTTTTCTATTTACAATTAGTTAATGCAAAATACACTTTTTGTGAATGCGGCTCTTGCAACAAATCATCTGGATGGAGATTTTTTTTGATATTTAAATATACCTTAATTAGCTGGTCCGAGTTGCTTGTGCTTTACTTTAAAATATTACCTACGTAACGTAAGGCGGGGGTCGGCACGTGATGATAGTTCCTCAGGGACTGCGTGAATCGTTTCAAGACCAACTCTCTTTGAGAGCTCTCGTGTCGTACCGTTTGTTCATATAATTTATTAAATAACGTGCGGTTGTTTTGAAGATTGAATATCTGGCGGTTATATTACATCTATTTCTGAATATTACGCGGTGATGAAAGTGAGCAACACATACTTAAATGACTTTTTTAGATTTATTTATAAGAAAATGTATTACATTATTGGGAATGGAATAATAAATTATTGACGATAACCAAAGTGCTACAGAAATAATGTTTGATTTTGAGTATAATACACCCTTCCTAGAGACCGAATTATATTATTCTACGACCCTGGTCTTTATCTGGCTCTTGAGCCTACATGAAACAAGAAAAAGTTTTTAATATTTTCGATGTTTAGCATATACATATACCTAGAGTACCTACCTATTATAATAGTATATCTAATACTTAGTAATTTTAAGAGAATTGAAGAGCAAGCAACGGATAAGTATTCTTATATTATATTTAACTCTTGTTAGGTATTACTTTTGTCTGACTTTTACATTTATATGTGGTAGAAATGATTTATTCATCTTTCATTTAAGAGTTTCTTTTGGTATCTGATACAACAAGACACTTAACTTTTCCAACTCAAATCTAAGTTGTACGACTTTATCTCGTTCTTGAATGTTATTCTCACAGGTTCCAGTTTCATTTATATTGTTACTAGCTGTGCCGCGCAGTTTCACCTGCGGAAAAAAGCAAGTACCTAGCGCTCACGTGTTGTTGTGATGTATAAACCTATATCAGTGAAAAGTTTCATCCAAGTCTGTCCAGTAATTTTTTTGTGAAAGAGTAACAAACACATACATATTTCAAACATTCCCACAAACTTTCGCATTTATAATATTGGTAGTCTTTTAATGGATATCAGAAGCGATCCTATAAAAACGCACACTCCACTTTTTTCTAGGTTGTTAATTTTTTCGACACGGATTTTATCGTATCCAGTCTAAAATTGCTTGCAGTCTATTTTCACGATGATAGTGACATAAGCACTTTTCAAAAGCTAAAAAATATGGAGTAGATATTTTACTTGCTACGTGACATAAATACCTCTACATATTTATGTTGCTTAAAATTTCTTAAATAAAAACCAAAACAATAAAAAATGTACATATGTATTTTACCTTTAAAGAGCATACTGTGTTATTCTCTAATTAATGTTACCTAATTCAAGGCGAATATCTGTTAAATCTGTAAGAACCACTGTAAACACATTGGTTGACAATATGAAATAATCATAAAGTAGTAAAATACTGGTACTCTTGGAACTCAATTATAAACACATCTAGAACAGCACTAACGTAAGTATTTATTTAATTTAATACAGTTATCCCAAGTATATATTATTTAATCATACTTTTATTCGCACATAGTCGACCATAAGGTAAGCGGTAATCGATCATAATGTTTCGGGGTCATTAATCTTTCTCATCAAGCATCGTGACGTCATATTTTCCACGAGATATCTTTATTTCCCTTATTTCGCTAATCTAACTTAAACTTGCTAACGATCATCTTAATATCTTAAAACTTGGAGTACTTACTTCAGAAAATATTCGTGAGTGATAAAAATACAGTTTGTATAAGCAGAATTATATTTTAGTCGACGTTTATTTATAATAAATTCCTAGTTTCTCAATTCCAGTGATGATAGTGATTGAAAAAAAAATTCAGTCCATTAGAAAGTTGAATGTCTTCTCTCCTGCAACACAGATAACGATCAAAATAATAACTGAATATATATAAATATCTTTAAGTTTGTGAGGATGGATGGATTGATGTTTGTTATTGTTTCAGGTACAAACTACTGAACCGATTACAATTAAATTTAGAAAGGAGGTAGCTGAAGACCCAGATTAGGATATAGGCTAAAAATATGAAATCCCGCAAGAACGGGAACATATTATTTGAAAACGCGGGCGAAGCCGCGGGCGGAAATCAAGTAGTAATAGTAAAATTTATAGAGATTACTTTTTCCAACCTTTGATATTATTTCAAGTACCTTAAATCTAGCATTGTACCTTCATTTCTATTTTTTTCTATCCTCAATTTATTTCAGAACGCAATTTCGTCCTTTCAGGTTTTACATTTTTTATATTCCTAAAAAAATATGAATATATTCCTGTAAATACTTAAAAAGTCTGTTAGCAATTTATCATAATATTTTTCTAAGAATCGTGTGCCAGTTGCTTTGACATTATACATTATAATGCTCTCTATGATATCTTTTTCTCGCCTCTTTCCCATATTCCATACTAATTGTACACTCTGGATACTCGCTCTTTGATGAATTTCATTATAGTAGTTTGTTACGCTTCATGAAGATGCTATATTATTTTGTCATTACAAAATAAGGATTAATAAATTCCTGCTATTAATACCTTTAACCACGGCCCTATGACAACATCTTATATTTAGCAAAATTAAAATGACGAAAAATTATGAAAATTAAACTCTAAAATAAAATTGGTAACCTTATACCTATTAATTAAAATCAACATCATCACACTTTATGAAATATTAACTATGAAATTATAATACTGTAAACAATAGCATACAATAGGTATTTATATTTAAATGTAACTACAACCTCAATTAAAAGTTATGTCAGTACTGAACTAGTTAGCAATTTAATTCCGTCCTGATAATATTTCATTCAATTAACATCGCCCATTTATTAACTGACAGCTGGTGAAGTATATTTTGGGTTAATATTCTATGAAGTATTTTGTCATCATGCTTAATTGGCTACTATTGGCCATATTGAGTACGAATTTACATGAGGTTATTTATGTGCAATAAATTATCATAGACTTATCTATAATTAGCGGGATCGTTAATATAAATTAAGGGCGCAACAAATTTTCGTTTTATATTACTCTACAACAAAGTAAACAATTTTAAATTTGCTACCATTCTTCTCTATTAATAGATTGTAGATAGAAAGACAGGCATTTCGATATTACTTAGAAATACTTTAGTTGTTTTTATTATTCCTCGATTAGGTATGCGTCGTTAGAAAAAATGAGAACATTCTTCGAGAGGAATTTAATTTAATATTTTATTGGAGTAATTTAATTGATTTCCTACGTCACCGCCCTCGGTCCACGAAGGACACGGACGCCTTGCAGATATTTGAAATACGTCGCATATTGAAATCGTCAGACCGCAATTACTGATGAAAATGTCCTGCAGATAATGCCAAGACCTTTTATTACGTGGAAAACTCCTAAAATATTTTCTTATTAAAGATTATTTAAGGCCCAACAGGAACCAATTAATCATGCTTCCGGCATGGCCTTTAATGTAATGATAATGTTTGTAATTTTTAAAAATGTTTTATCCAATTTATGTTTTATCAAATATTAATTTTTAAGTAAAGATTTTCGTCCATTTCTTTATATTCTTTTGTTACGATCAACGATGTTCGTGTAAATTTATATCTATTCAATATTAATAATATTCCGTTTCCATTACTACACAGTACGGTGCAATAAACATTCAAGGAGCAGTAAAGTCCATTTCCCAACACATATGGAATTCTGTTTATTTTGGAGCCGAGTTCCATAAGTCATTATTTAGTTTCGTGTACACAGCATATACAATATCGTGAGTAAATATAGTTGTAGATAAGACTAGTAAATTGCTTGTACGATACTCGCTAAGTGGGTGAATGCGGGTGAACTTAGTAGTACCTGAACAAATACTGTTCCGCTGACCATTCCACATTCTCTAAGTGCTCCAAGAATATGGAATTCACGAAGTTTAATGAATGTTCTGTGTTATGTTCTGACCGCTTGCTATAGTATTAATGAGTTAAGTTTTTCTATTATTTCTTTCGTAAGGGCTTGTTGAAATGTGGTTAATACGGTTTGATGTAATATTGCTTAATCATTGCTTGTTATGGAACTTTGAAAAACTGTTTATTTAATTTATCTTTATTGTTATCACAATAGCTAATCATTTGCACATTACGCTTGATGAAATCAGATTAGAATCCAATTAATTAAATCAGTTTCATTGTTATTCTAATTAATTGTTAGAAATATGTTCAATGATGCTTTTAAGTATTCCATTAAATTGAAAATAAATATCATATTTATATTATTACCTTATTATACATAAAAAAATTGAAAAGAAAATATCTATAAATTCAAACAGAGCAACGTTAGTTTAAATATGTATTCAAAACCTTTTAACGATTGTTCTACTCAATATCTTATTCATATTCATAATGGTATTTCCTTTCCTTTATATTGAATATTTCAAACTTCCGAGCGTAATTCGCCTTTTATTCATTTGTAATTTTATTCCAGTACAATACAAATACAATTTATGCTATTGCGCTTACAAAATGGAAGTGTGGATTTAAAGGCGAAATAGCTTCGCAAAAGCAGCTACTGTAAAGTGATTTACACTAAAAGACGCAGCCGTTGTATTTGTGTCGAAATGTTTTTACATTTGTTACATAGTAGCGGCAGCGCTCTAATAAAACTACATCATTGGTGTATTAAAGAAGCTGAAGGCTCTTGAAATCAATTTTTGGGTATTTTGTATGAGATCACATGAAAATTCACAATTACTAAAGGTAGGTACTTTGGCATTGTCTCCAGATTGTGACAATAGTCGCAATTTATAATAAAACTAACTTGGTAATCACGAGCACTTATTTTTCTTCGCAAATGGAATATAGATACTAGATATTTTATAAAACAGACACTGTAGTTGATTGATTTCGCAACTGCGTTTGTTTTCCTGCTTCTGTTTATCGTAGATTGCATTACGTATAGTTCTGTATTATACTTTCTCTACGTTTCGTTATGCATGTGCATTGCAACTTTCAAAAAACTCATAACTTAAAAAAAAAATGGTTATTACAACTAGGTACGGTACCCTGATAATTCAGATAATTTTCCACCATTCAAAAATAAATGAAAAACTGCCTTACACAAAAAACCTTGTGCACTTACAATAAAAAAATAAAAAAAGGCAAAAGCAATTAAAATAAAACCGGCCAAGTGCGAGTCGGGCTCGCGCACAAAGGGTTCCGTAGCAGCAAATATAATAAATTACAGTTAAATCAACCTATCTCAAAAACTATAAGAGATACTTTGATCAAACCAAAAATCGTTGAAAGAGTTAATTAGCATGCATCACCTCTATTTTTTTTAGAATTTTATACCCCGTAGTTATAAAAATAGAGGGGGGGGGACATACTTTTTACGACTTTGAGAGCTGATATCTCAAAAACCGTTCACTTTAAGAAAAATGTTTTTTAGAAAACTTTATATCATTTTAAAAGACCTTTCCATTGATACCCCACACGGGTATGTACATCGAAAAAAAAAATTTCATCCCTCAGTTACATGTATGGGGGGCCCCACCCCCAATTCTTTTTTTTACTATTTAGTGTCATATTTTTGTAGCGGTTCATACAACACATATTCCCATCAAATTTCATCACTGTAGTACTTATAGTTTCCGAGTAAATCGGCTGTGACAGACGGACAGACGGACAGACGGACATGACGAAACTATAAGGGTTCCGTTTTTGCCATTTTGGCTACGGAACCCTAAAAAGTAAAAGGCAGATTCAGCCGCACCATAAACCATACATCAGGGTGGTGACAGCGAATCATGGAGGCCATTTGACAAACCGCAACCACAAAGGATTGACGTTAGGGCCGCGTGCTGCTTAATGAAGTCTTTTATAATGTGTAGATTAATATCCCAGTAAATCTTATAAGCTCCTAATTGGTTTACCACCTCCTTGGTTCAGTGGATAACGTTTGAGGGAAGAACGAAGGGGATCGATTCCCGTTGGAGACGAAGAAAAAAGAATGTCTCGGTCTGGCAGGACACAGAAGGCTGATCACCTACTTGTCCCTAAATAAAATCGATCAGTGAAACAGATGTATGCACTAATCATCTGTCCCTTACCCCACTAGAGGATACGGAACTTCACTTTACTGCTCTATACATTGAATAGGAAACTTTACTTCTATAAATTATCAAACACTAGGAACAAATTGCATATTTAACAGATATCACATAGATAAACCATGTGACATTCACTGGAGCTAATCTCTTCTGGATACTTACTAATGAAAAACAATCTATTTAGTAAGATTGTAATCTCAGTCCACTCCCGAGTGTTGTGTGCCCAAGATTCTTGGTATATGTACGTGCGGAGAGTACAAATTTTTGTTGTTATTTCTATGGCCTTCAAAAACTCCTGGAATTTATTCGTTCGAATAATTTCTAAATAATGTAACGTTAACAAATTATTACAGTGGAAGATTGCAGTGCTGTTTGGATATTATAAAGTACATTAAAATATTTTTAAGTGAGATTTTTATTTAAAATAGATTGAAATGTCTCATTGATGAATTACTTATTTGTCATAATAAACAGTAGATTGTTATCTCTCTCATCTTATCCAAGATAATGTATTATATTAATTTTTAATGGGAATTCGCTTTCAATGGGGACTTAATGTAAAGCACCCGCCATTTCCGAGATATAAAAACGTTTAAACGTTTGTCTTTTTAATTAAGTCTCATCTTACCGTGACTTACTTCTTGATCTGGTGGATCGTGACTGTTAAACTAAGTGACTTGCTCTAACAGGTCAAAGGTAAAATGATTTTTATTATGTAAATTTCCTGGTGTATTTTTCTAAGTGAATTGTTTTTAAATCTCTACTGGCTGCTCGTTCCTGTTTTGTTTGAGTGGATATTTTGAATAGTACTAAAAAAATGTAGATTCAATAGTTTCAGTCTTTCTCCAAGTGGGGAAAAAACCAAACACCCAAAATTATTCCCAACAGCTATTTTTTGCTTATTGTTCTTATGGGATTGATCCATATTCATTAGGAATTATTAAAATTTAATCAAATGTCGCTTCCTTTGACCAGGATAGGGTTCTGTCGCTGAAGCCTGAAGTGATGCCGACAATATGATTCAAGGGCTGACACCACTTACGTTAAAAATAAATACGTATTTCGTACACACTTCATAAAAGCTGCCAGTCAAAGCGTCCGTCCGTCCGATCACAATGTAATATATAGTTACGAAAAATGTAGCTAAAAAATGAAATAAACTGTGTTTAATTTACCGCCATGTAAGACCGGAATCTAGTGTCCAGTCATATTCCTTCCTACCTTATTAAAACAATGAACCGCTACCCGGTTTTTATAATGCTTAATAAAAGTTAATTAATTTCCCTCAATTAGTTCTATTCAACCTAAAGAAGAATACACAGAAAAATGTAAAATAAAATTTGAATGAAAATCTATTAAGCCATTAAAAATAATACTTCAATTTATATTCAGGAAAGGTATTTTCCGAGTCGTTAAAAGGAAAACTGTTATATTAAGTAAAAGAGACGATCGACGGAAACCAATCAGAACGGCGAGGATGGAAACAACCGCAGCCATCCGTTCTTTGAGCCCCAATTATAATTAAATAGATAAAACATTGATGTGGTTATTATAAAATTTGAAAGTGAGGCATTGAATTGTTCCCTTTATTGCCTTCTACATGTCGACCGTAAATTATGTCGGTGGTGGGTATAGGAAACGTATCGCTTCAAAAGTGTAATATATTGTAGCAGGTGAACTAAATTTCGAGTAGTATAAATCTTGTCTTTTAATCCTTTTAGTATTTTTTCTATTACTAATAGCTAGATTAATAGTTAGAATTTTGTAAATAGAAAAGCGTCCCATGCATATTTTTTGCATAATTTGTTGCACCGTCATATGCAGCTTAATTTGTTGCACATAAGATTTGTACGAAAAAGCCGTGAATAATTAATATAATTTTTCGGTGTTTATATGTTTACGTTCTAACTTGTGTTTGTTATTGTTATCTACTAATAACATTTCTTAGGTCTTAAATGCCGAAAATGTTTCAGCACGAATATCTCATGTACATTTTAAAATTTGTATTGGTTGGAAACTTTATATATTATCTTGAAAGTAAAATGAAACACGCTTTATTATTCTATTATTTAAAGGCTTTGCTGCCAGCAAATTTCAAATCTGGCGGGGATCCAAATTGAATTAAACGTGAGAGATTGACCAGCTCTGAGGCGAACTTTGATCGTAAGGCATTCTGACTAAACTTACATCATATGTTTAACTATAGGAGAAGAGAGCAAATGAGGAATCAAGCAGCTTTATAATCAGCATCAGGGTTAGTATATGTAAAGGACCAGATATTTAAAGCGCTGAAAGTGTTAAGAATAAAATTCCGAGTTTCTTGATACAATATATAGGAGTGAACATTCTGAATCCCACGTGTGTCGCGTATTTGCAAGATTCCTTATGGAATTGTAAGATGTTAAAAATACATTGAAAGCAGTTGAAGATTTTATATGTAATTTTAAATATTTTCAAAATGGGAAAGTGGGAAATTGGGTTCAAAATAAATGAAGAACAATGCTAGAAACTGAAACAATCTGAAAAAATCATAATATAAAGATAAAAAAATATGACTTTTAACTTAGTTACGTTGAAGTTCACTAACTACACGAACGTTTTCATAGAACTTTTACGAAATTCCACAACAATAAGTTACAATAGTAACAACTGTGTCAAGAGTTACACTTAGGAATGAGCCGAAAACATGAAACATCAAATGTCCAATGATAAATATTTCATAGGCTTATTAAATTTAAACAAATAAATTAATTGTAGATAAATATTATATAATATATGTTGCCAATGTGGGTTAAATATCCAAAGGTGTCGTTGCTATTTCCGTTCATTCACATTTTTATTCGTATGTCTATTTAAGTATTCTATTTATAATACCAATTACATACACACTAAGCACACTGTATATTTAAAAAATAAAGTTAAGATTTACATAATATATCTCTATCTTTTCTATTAAAACACACATTTATATCATATTTATATACGTATGTCTCTTTATTAATATTTGTTACTGAATATTTGCATGTGTAAAGTAACGAGGTCTCATCTGAAAATCAGTGTAAAATTAATACATTTTTTTCTACCTAATAATATACGGTTGCTGCTTTACTGCTAGAATCCATTTTGTTTTAGATTATGTTTTTTCATGTTGGCAAATAAAAAGTATTTATATTTCTATTTCTAAAAAAAGTTTAGGAAATAACTACGCAACGGTTAATGTGTTAATTGTTTTATTGGCTAAACGGATCTTGGCCGGGATTAGTTCGCCTAGAAGAAATTCTCTTTTCCTAAGTTTCAGCTTTTTTGCCACGCTCAATAAACCGGGGATATTGGCTTTACATGCCACGCGGCATCAGGTATCAGGACATCAGGTATAATTTAAGAAAAGCTTTAAGATATTCTGCATCTATTAGCAATGATGTCAAATTAGCAAATATAGGCGTTTTGGTAATTTTTCAAATAAAAAGTATTGATATTAAAATGTCAAAATTACAGAGCAAAATTTCTCTACCATACAAATTATTACAATTTCCTTTATATTACTTCTAGAAGTTTAAAACAGGTTTTAACGAATAGTTGGGTACCTATCGATAAACTCTGTAATCCATTCACATCGTAAAGTATCATCCATTTAAAAAAATGTAAATTTTTATAGTTTCGATTAATTAATATACTTAATACCTACGTCATGTATAATGGCAAATTTAATATAAATTTAAACATTTTCCAACCCAAAAGGGTAACGGTTTATTAAAATTAGGCAAATAATAATTAGGACAATCATAACTTTATGCTTTACCACTTTGATAAAAATGAAAAATTGTTGGGAAGCTTAAGAGGCGTCTTTGGGCTATTAATCTTTTCCCAGACCTATTGTTGGTCGCGGCGGGAACAACTTTTGTGTCCGGATTCCAGTTGAGATCAAAAAGGTTTGATGGCTTAGATTTAGAAAACGATTTATACCATATTTCCGCATAAGTAAATTTACTGAGTATCCTTATAATCTATTGTGTACGGAATAACACTCAATTTAACGTAGTGACAGTAAGTGGAAATATTTTTTATTATCAACACTTTATTATCTAGAAATTCAGTTGTATTTATTATTATAATTATTCTTATTTAAAACACTGCTATCAAATATTATGATTTTGGTGTATTTACCCATGTTTAATTTTCTGCAGCTTTCTTTAACTAAGCTTAATATTCTTTACTTCTTTACTTGTTTACTTAGCGCGACTACACATATTATAATACATTTAAATTTATTGAACATTTTTATTTAGAAGTTTTTTTCTTTCAACGCGAAAAGAGAGGGACAATAATTGCGAACAGAAATGGGATAAGGAAAAAATCTTAATTAAATGGGTGTGATTTCACAATAACAACCAGTACCTACTTAAAAACAATTCAAGCGAAATTCGTTTATCATTATTATTCTATTCCTGTCCGGATCTTCGTTTATAGTTTAATTTAAGTCAACAAACATCCAAGAGGATAAAACAATCAATTAAGAACATCTAGCCTTTGTTCTTAATTGTAATTATTGCTAACGCGTCATTAATTTTAACTAGTTTGAAAGCAATACCGTTGAAAGAGCCGTGCGTGCTTAAGCACTGTTTCAATTCAGCTGAAACTTCATTTAGCGTGTACGGGGAACGTAAAAATTATCGATCGGGTTATTATAAAATTCATAGCACAAACAGAAAATGCCAGAACTAGAAGGTTAACGAACACCGCGGCTAACAATATTATTTCTTCATTTAACAATTCGAAACTGCGGTACAATATGTTGGTATGTTGGTTAAAACTTGGAATATGAATGTTCAATTGTTATGGTTTGTGAGGCCTGTTTTGATTGCAATGAATGTTTTTGAAAACATAAAATTAAAGAATATAAATAAAACATGTTTTGAAGTACTACTTATGAGAAGCATATTAGTATAGATAAACGTTTTAATAGATCATTGTAATTAAAAATATTAAACTAGAAGAAATTTCTGTACTATCGGGATGTAGGTAGTGTTAATCAAGTTACATGTTAATTCAATTAGCCATTTAAAAAGAGAATAAATTATGTACCTTAGAATAGCGAGTTCAAAGGTCTGCTAAAGTAATATAATTAACATAGTATTACTTCTTTTAACGTTGAAGCGGTATGCATCTTCTTGTTTATATTAGAATTTAATGAACAAAAAAAAAGAAAACATAAAAATCCTTCCCCAGGTTAGGTAAATTGGGTAATTAGGTAAATTAAAAAATTTATTGTCCATAGCTATAATAATAAAGCATTAGAATAATCATTTTATGATCATAGAGCAATAAATACTACGGTAGAATTTTTACAGGACGATATTTTATCCCAACGAAGCTGAAGGTGCAATCTTTATACCATTATTTTAATTATTCGCGGGATTGCATTGATATCACAATATGATTCGAGACATTAGACATAAACATATTGGCCATCGACTTCAAGTAGTTGTTGTACATATTTGTAGTAAATTGTAGTAAATTAAATAGCCAAAAATTACACAAGATTTTGCGACGACTTTGCTTAATATGTCTGGTACGACAGAATAAATATAATAGGGTTTGCCTATAAATAAATAGCGACATAATCTCTTCAAAATTGTAATACATAATATATTTCCATGCCTGGATACCGAGAGCACAGAAACTTAGGAGGCTTGAATTATTGTAGATCAGAATACGAATATAGCTTATAAAAGGTATACATATTCCATTTATATACCACCTTGACTTACTGACTGACTATCTGGAAGTAATATTTTATTGAGCGCTTATGCAGCGAAAAATAAATAGGTTTGCGGATTGAAAACAATCGCATAAATGAAGGAAAGATTAATGCGATGCGACCCCTATATATTTGTGTACGGACGTTTTAGCAAAATTCGCACATTGAATTTTATTTATGGATTCAATAAGTGACGCGTTTATATTTTCCCGTCTCGGCGTTTTTGTGAATCAACTGAAATTCAAAACAATTAATAACACTGAAAAACGATTTTCAATTTATATTTGTGACTACAATGTGTTATTTCAATTGCGAGTTTATTTGTGTTGTATATATTTTGTGGAAAAATATACAATAAAAATAGTATTTTTGAATCATAATATTCAATGTTTGTATGAGCCATATCAATGCTGTGTGAATTGCCACTGGAAATTTTCATATTTTCATTGTTAGGGTTGCTTTTGATTCTTTTTTATATAACAAATATTTCCTTTGCTCATTGTTGAAGGTCTTTGTATCGTAACATTCTTAACTTAATACCATAATATTGTAGCTTCATTACAAAGGTCCCGTGGGACATGCTCTGCCCTAATGGGGGACCAATGTCCCAGCATTCTTTCATTATAATTTTACATACCATAAGGTATATAAAACTTTATGGAGGAATAGAACATTTTGGGAGTGTAGTATGAATACTGAAATCTAAATAAAATAGCACGCAATAGCAAATTAAGCACTTAAATGTTTAAAGTACCTACCTACTTGATTTTTTTTAACGATCATTACATTATGGCGGCGCACGTACGTACGTAAGTCTGAAAGCTTTACTAAAAAATACTAATATCAAGCAGAAATCATTCGATTTTATATAAGAATTATACGTAGAACTAACCAGAATCAATAAATTAAGAAGAGTGAATTAAAAAAACCACATTGCTCGAAATGATTATAAAAGAACTGAAATAAAGAATTATTTTATAAAAGTGAAAGTTTTAAATTATGTGCATGGTTCGTGTATGTAATTGTAGGTGTTGTAAAGTTTGTGAAGAACGGGAATGGATGACTGGACAGACAGTTGGACGGATTGAACGAATTTATAGAGGTCCGAGTTATCCAGAACCTGAAATAAGAGTTTATTCATGCACATATTTTATCGATCTGTCTAAATTTTAATATTGAATAAATTTGCACAGAAAGCATAAAGAAAATGTACTGAAATTATAAGAATAAAGAAAGATAATTCTGAAAACATCTTAAAGCTCATGTGTTTTCGCTAAAAACATTGCTGTGTTTAAGCACTATTACAATTAAGCTTACAATCTTACCGCAAACGTATCTAAGCAGGAGAAGAAGGTTGTCTGTAATGGATTGGTTTTTAAATATGGTCTGTTTGTTTATTTTATCTAACGTGAATAATAAACAAAGCGTTTTGATATTTCATTTGGTATTTTAACTGACCGATTGGTTAAACATAACATATTTCAGATTATAAATTTATAAAGAATAGAAAAAATTCGATCACGAGGCGGGACTCGAACCCGCATCCTTCGCGCCATTCCGGGGCGGAATTCTTTCAGTTTTATGTGTCCCTTCAGACACATAAAACTGAAAGAATAGAATAAATTCGATTGCTCTGGCGGGTCACGAGTGGCTGAGTTGGTAAGGCATCCGCCCCGGAATGGCGCGAAGGATGCGGGTTCGAGTCCCGCCTCGTGATCGATTTTTTTTCTATTCTTTATAAATTTATATTTATAAAGCATTTGAATGCCATAAAACAAAAAATATAAATTCAACAAAAAAGGTCGTGTTCCATCGTTACAATATTGTATTCACTGAAAAGTGCTTCATATTGGTTGAAATGGTTGTTAATCATCTCCATAGATGGCGCGCGGAGTGTCCCTTCAGACACATAAAACTGAAAGAATAGAATAAATTCGATTGCTCTGGCGGGTCACGAGTGGCTGAGTTGGTAAGGCATCCGCCCCGGAATGGCGCGAAGGATGCGGGTTCGAGTCCCGCCTCGTGATCGAATTTTTTCTATTCTTTATAAATTTATATTTATAAAGCATTTGAATGCCATAAAACCAAAAATATAAATTCAACATATTTCAGATTTGTTAATGTGATATTTTAACATAATTAAAAATACAGTACAAATGTACCATATAATATTAAATATCATAGTACGGCTTTATCTATGTAAAATATTATTATGTAAGTATTTAATTAAGCTACAGAAAGTATTGATATATTTTTGTCCATTCTACCATTTTACATTTGCTTCAAAAGTATAGTAATACATACGTAGTAGGTATATTATTATTAGTCTGTGGTAATACACCTTTACAAGAGTAATATTTTTGTATATTCAGCGACTTTAATACCTTGAAGCGAACTATTCGATACCACAGTTTGTGATTAGTTATTAAACGGCCGAGTTAACTAAAGTGAACTCGAAAGTGACAGATAGTATGCTTTAATTAGAAAGTAATTCAGCGTGTAATGAAGACGGGTGATGGCCTGTGTTATTGGATTCTCTGATTTGGATTTAATCTATACTAATATTATAAAGAGGAAAGGTTTGTATGTATGTATGTATGTATGGTTTTCACGCATTGGACCGATTATGCTGAAATTTGGCACAGATAATCTTTAGACCCTGAGAAAGAACATAGGCTACCTTTTATTGCGAAATATGTACCACGGGTGAAGCCGGGGCGGACCGCTAGTGTTATATATTCTGGCGAGACGATTGCCGATCACATATCCCTTTGTAAAACATGGTGGAAAGATACGGCCAGTTATTATCATTACTATTAACATAATGTTTTTTCAAGTATAAAATCGATTTAAAGCTAAAATCACTTGTTATTCTTGTTCTTTTCAGTGCCATTACTTTCTTAAGGTCACTCATCGTATAAAATGTTATTATCGTACTTATATTTTGTTTTACCACACCCTACGTTGTTGATACTGAGTTATAAATCATTTCTTTGTAGCAGGGCATAAAATTGTTGAGCGCCCTTATCATTCGAGTTGAAAAATTTCATAGCTGAACGAAGAAAATCTGTTGAAAAAGATTTTGAAAGAAACTATTTATCAAGTTGCCGACCGATCTTCAGTCAGCGGAAGTTGTACGTCTCGAGTACTAAATAAAACACGTTTTTTGCCAAGAAAATATTATGATAAGTTGTGTTATGGATATTTATGGCGTTTTTATTTACATTTACGTATTCATCAAATATGTTTTAATACACTTCAAGTTGCAGGAGTGCATGTTATGATAGTCACGATGAAATAAATATACACAATCGCATAAGTTTTCTTTGAAAACTTAATTGAAAATATTTTCAAAGGTTTGATGTAACATGTTTATAAAATTAATTAAAAACTTACATATTTCAAAAGATTACAACTTTAGAAGTTATAGAATTGAATACTCGAAACGAAGAAATTCTATAGGGATAAAAACTGAGATGTTATTTAGACTCCGTATTTGACATGTGATTAATACACGTTTTAATTACGGCACAAGTGTAATACGTGTGGTATTTAAGAACTTTTATATTCGGCGAATATTTCTCATTTCAGGAGTCATTACTCAAACGTGAAGGTTCGCTCTTAAATGAGATTTCATAATTAACGTAAGCCAGCTCGACCCGTCAAGTGTATGTGAAAATTTAACGAGAGAAACGAATGGCCGGATCTCTAGCACCTATCTCACGATTTTTACTACTTGTGCGTATATATACGTATTATTTTAATGACACTTGTTAGATTTATTATGAGTACCTACATCATTAAAAAATCTCACCTAATGATCAAAGGATTGTTACGTTCGTGTTACGTATAGTTGTGTGCTTAGCTTATTGAGTTAGTTCATTATTGTTTTATGTTTCAACATCAAAGACATAAATCTACATAACCTATGGAAGGATAATTTTTACGTATTATTTTTTATTAAATGTCGTCCTCTGTTCTACATTAATCCCTTAATTGTATATTTATAATTATTTTTATTAGTACATTAAATTGTTAAATAAATTAAAGGTACTGAAACAGTTCTAAACAAAACATGTTTATTGGCTTAACTAGCATTCATAGTATGATGTAATTAATTTAATTATACATTTTCTGATCCTTCGAAATCAAACTGAATTGAATAGGGACGTTGCTTTATAACATTTCTATTTTCTAGGTAAACAGATTTTGTATGAATTTTATTTTCGATAAGAAGATTACGCAGTTAATATTTTTCAGTTTAATAGTAGTTTCATATGATTTCGTGATATGTATGAGTTATCAGAATCAATGCTATTGTTGCTTTTTACAAGGGTCGTATCGTAAATTCGAATTTTATAAGAGTTCACAAAAATGTATTGATTATTTTATCGGCGACATAAAGCGGGAATCGACTATGCTTGTGTTTAAACACATTCAAGCATACAACTATGGTTCTTGGGAATACGAGTTATTTATTTGAATTGCTTGTCATTTGAATTTTTTAAATAAATTTATTTAATGGATTTACCAAACAACAAATTATTAACAGCTTGAAACCAACTTCTGAATACAATTAAAAGCAGGAAGCTGAAGTGAGCATAAAGGCACAACATGAATAAAGTATTCTAAATATTTGACCATTCCTACATGATCCATAATTTTTTAAAACAAACGTGGTTCAGTAAAAACGTAGTATTAAAGTAATCACTAACGCTTATGGAGACTTCGTGTTGCTCTTAATTCTAGTTCGGGTCTAATGCGGTCGAAATAAAAAGATAGTAAAAGCAGGATTTCCGTGGTTCAAAATAAACGAGACTCATAACTTGGCCGCAATTGCTTGTATTTCTCAACAGCTGGGAAGCGACTTTAGCTCTAATTAACCACCAGTCGTACTGCTTATTTTTAATGTTTAATTTAGGCCTGCTGTTCATTAGTTTCGTAATATTAACATAAGATATTTGTATTAAAGTTTTAAAAGTATGGAAATTAACAACTCGTATTACATTAAACTATCTACAGAAATTGATAGTGAACATTCAACGGACAATGAATGATGTGTGACACGCAATATTATTAAAGATCCTATCTTCTACAAATAAAATAATTTATATGAAATATTATTAATCATGATAACATTAAAATAATTGACTGTATACATAATTCATTTCCAAGTTCATTTTGGGACCATAAAAATAGATGTATTAAAACGCCACGTTCCTCAAGGAACATACCTCACGAAATATATTATTAAAATAAGTATAAATTTCAATCCCTCTTTTTCAGAATGTTCTTAATTCTTATCTTATTAGTATATTCTTAGCAAACGAGTGAGAAATGGCTATTGTTCAAGGAACATTGCAAATTATTCTGACAATTATTCGTAGATAACATTCGGTAGCGCCAAAGTAAATATATACAATTGAAATATTGCCAAGTAATACGCAAATCAGCACCGTGACAAAACGGATGAATACATTTAAATTCCGTCCTTATTTAAATAGGAGTCTTATTAAGGCCAATTGGGTGATTGTTATAATTAGTGCGATATCGCTCGACTTTCAAAGAAGCATCATATTCAAGTTAAATAATGATCATCATCAATTTTCAAGAATCTCTTAAAGAATTTGGAGTTCTGTATAAAATGAGATAATAAAGAAATGCGGAGGGTTGGTGTAAGACTGGGATTTCTTTTGAAATACGTGTTTAATTTTTAAGGGGATAAAATTTATTTAGTCTTTTAGTTTACTTCTTTGTAGTAACTTCGAAATAAAAACTGATCGTCTCCATTATTATAAAAAATAATTTTCGTTATAAAAATGCATCAAAATAATATGGTTGTACGAAAATTTTAAATCCTTAAAATAAGCGCTGTAATTTTAAAATTGTCTTATAACATTTCTTTATTATTATAACATAAGTTATTATCAAAATGTTTACTAGAATTATTGATAAAGTTATTATAAATTACTTTCATAAAGAACTATAAAGTTTAAAGTTCTGAACCTAACTCAATCATGAAGGCGATTGGCGAGCTATGCAAAATAGTTCAGTTTGTTTCGGATAGAAGCAAGACTTGATAAGCAATCCGCTTAGCTTGTATATTTTAACAGGACTGTGTTTAATTATACCTACAGTATAGTATGTATGTCTTATGTAGGTACTATGGCTATGTATGTGTACTATATAATACAGCTAGTTCGCTATTATTATAAAATATTGACTACTAGCTGTGCTCCACGGTTTTACCCGCATTGCTACGTTCCCTGTGAGCTTAGCGTGATGTTTTATAGCCTTCCTCGATAAATGAAATAATTTTTCAAATCGGTCTAGTAGTTCCTGCAGAGATTAGCACGTTCAAACAAACAAACTCTTCAGCTGTATAATATAAGTATAGATTCCATGTCGTTTTTATTCATCATTAGCTGTTCCCCGCGGTTTCACCCGCATTGCTCCGCTCCTATTTATTGGTCTTAGCGTGATGATATAGCCTATAGCCTTCCTCGATAAATGGGCTATCTCATATCGTAATAATTCAAATCGCACCAGTAGTTACTGAGATTAGCGCGTCCAAACAAACAAACTCTTCGGCTTTATAATTTTAAAGTATAGATTTGCCCTGTCGTTCTTATTAATCACAAATACTGAAATCTATGAAGGACTACATTCTATTCGTAGGTATATTTTTTTCATTACAGCTGAAGCTTTATTATAATAACTAGCGGCCCGCCCCGGCTTCGCCCGTGGTACATATGAAAAATAGATGTTGGCCGATTCTCAGACTTACCCGATATGCACAGAAAATTTCATGAGAATCGGTCCACCCGTTTCGGAGGAGTATGCAGACTAACATTGTGACACGATAATTTTATATATAAGATTTTAATTATATTCACCGTCAATATCTGTTGTTCCCGCTACAGAATAACAGGTGATTCCTATGATGATTAGACCAAAATTGGCCATGATGGCCATTATGTGTGTATCCACACATATTTGCGGCAAAAGCGGCTTTAATTATTACAACGTGAACTTGAACAAAACGTATTTTCCTTAGATAATGTTACCTTCTAAAATTTACGCGAGAACACGAAGAATTACCGTTATTGCTTTAAGTAACGTATTCACAGCCCTTATTGTGTTATTTGTCCCAGAAGCATTAAATGTGTTACGTCCTTTGTTATATTCCACAGTGTGTATTTAAACAGCAGTGTTATCTTTTTAAATTATAGCGTAGATATATCTCTCTCACAGAGTCAATTAACGAGTTGTTTTCCCTATAGCACTTTATGGAGCAAAGTGTGGCACTTGAATAAATACCAACCCTGTAGGGTATTTTATTTCGATTGATATTTCCAAATGAGAAAAGATACCGTAGGTATGACATTAACGAAATATCCAATCAAGCAAAATTAAATTGCTCCCAAGCTTCATTAAAGATATATTACGCGATTTTAATTATTTCTCCATACGAGTACTCTGAAGTTAATAACTAGGTGTAAAATAATATGACTGAAGAACGGTAGCAATTTACTTGGAACGCTTAATAATAGCCGAGCTATTATGACTGAATGCGTAGCCTACATTAGTCGGCATGTGTTCATATTATACTCCATTGCATTAACATTACATAACATTTGTTTCTGTGTAATGAATCGATTCGATTGCCGTTGCATTCAACAATTCACAATAGTCTATTTACAATAAAGCAAATGATTTTGGTAGTGTTTTCATAAACAATGAGTGACTTTAAAGGAATATTTAAACGCAATCTTAAAAAAAATTGATTAGGTA
Organism: Colias philodice; assembly: GCF_061535455.1. Classification (NCBI taxonomy): domain Eukaryota; kingdom Metazoa; phylum Arthropoda; class Insecta; order Lepidoptera; family Pieridae; genus Colias; species Colias philodice. Next base: position 4,745,466 of record NC_143095.1, on the reverse strand, counting down.
GTTAAGTGGGTTAGGCTGAATGCGTGAACATTTTAGAGTCTGGTACTTTGAATGTAAATACGGTGTTAAATTACATTTCAGTTTATCTGAAATTGAAAAACAGATTTTTTTTTATAGTTAAAAAAAATAGTATATATAGTTAGTTTTTTAGTTTTTTTTTATAAGACCAAGAAAAAATTAAGAATTAAAAGAAACTAAAGTTTAGTGTGTTTTGATGTGGTTACAGATGAACATAATATGCATATAAAATGAGATAATAAAGAAATGCGGAGGGTTGGTGTAAGACTGGGATTTCTTTTGAAATACGTGTTTAATTTTTAAGGGGATAAAATTTATTTAGTCTTTTAGTTTACTTCTTTGTAGTAACTTCGAAATAAAAACTGATCGTCTCCATTATTATAAAAAATAATTTTCGTTATAAAAATGCATCAAAATAATATGGTTGTACGAAAATTTTAAATCCTTAAAATAAGCGCTGTAATTTTAAAATTGTCTTATAACATTTCTTTATTATTATAACATAAGTTATTATCAAAATGTTTACTAGAATTATTGATAAAGTTATTATAAATTACTTTCATAAAGAACTATAAAGTTTAAAGTTCTGAACCTAACTCAATCATGAAGGCGATTGGCGAGCTATGCAAAATAGTTCAGTTTGTTTCGGATAGAAGCAAGACTTGATAAGCAATCCGCTTAGCTTGTATATTTTAACAGGACTGTGTTTAATTATACCTACAGTATAGTATGTATGTCTTATGTAGGTACTATGGCTATGTATGTGTACTATATAATACAGCTAGTTCGCTATTATTATAAAATATTGACTACTAGCTGTGCTCCACGGTTTTACCCGCATTGCTACGTTCCCTGTGAGCTTAGCGTGATGTTTTATAGCCTTCCTCGATAAATGAAATAATTTTTCAAATCGGTCTAGTAGTTCCTGCAGAGATTAGCACGTTCAAACAAACAAACTCTTCAGCTGTATAATATAAGTATAGATTCCATGTCGTTTTTATTCATCATTAGCTGTTCCCCGCGGTTTCACCCGCATTGCTCCGCTCCTATTTATTGGTCTTAGCGTGATGATATAGCCTATAGCCTTCCTCGATAAATGGGCTATCTCATATCGTAATAATTCAAATCGCACCAGTAGTTACTGAGATTAGCGCGTCCAAACAAACAAACTCTTCGGCTTTATAATTTTAAAGTAGGGTAAGGTTGCTCAAGTCGTACCCCCTAAGGAAATTATGCTATAATATTCACGACAATTGAAATAATACAAAATAATCCACATTTACTGAATCTTTATTTAGTTGTCTATTATTAAAAAATCAAAGAAACTTACAATGTTAATATTAAAATATATATTTTAACGTTTTTCAAAAACATACCTTCGGTACGATTAAGGCGCCTAGTTGCCTAATTCGTACCACATACAGCCTAAGTCGTACTTAGAAAATACACTTTAGTGAAGATATAATAATCCAATTTACTATGGAGTTAGAAACTAACAACCGTCTAGCCTTTCTCGACATTTTAATTATGAGGGGACGGGATGGCATGCTCAACCATACAGTGTATAGGAAAGCCACTCATACTGATAGGTACCTCAATGGTGAATCTCACCACCATCCTTGCCAACTAGCTTCTGTCGGTAAATCTTTGTTTCAGAGAGCCCGCCACCTCTGTGATGCTGCCCACCTCAGCGGGGAACTGCAGCATGTCAAGCGAGTACTACGTAACAACAAGCTGCAGGCGCCTCCACAGCATCACAGGAGTCGAACGAAGCCACACACAGTTGAAAGACAACCGGCCTACCTACCATATGTGAAGGGAGTTACTGACAGAATTGGAAGAATCCTAAGACGAGCTTCAATTAAAACTATATATAAGCCGCACAAGAAGATAAACCAATTCTTGAGACCGATTAAAAGTAATATTCCTCTACAAGAAGCAGGCGTGTACAAGTTAGACTGTGACTGTGGACTCTCATACATCGGCCAAACAAAAAGAAGCATTGCCAACCGACTGAAGGAGCACATTGCGGATATCAAGCATCGGCGTCACAAGAAGTCTGCGGTATGTGAACACACACTGGACAACAACCACTTCATAAGATTCGACCAACCACAAATCCTTGCCAGAGAAAATAAATTTTTTCCAAGACTGGTGCGCGAGGCTATTGAAATTAAAAAACACCCAAATTTCAATAGAGAAGATGGTTTGAAACTTTCTAACACCTGGGATCCTGTTATTAAGAATTTAAAACCCCATGTCAAACATACCAAAAGACTAGAAGACACGATCAGCCAATACTGCCAACATCCGGAAAAATACTCCACATACCAACTACGGAGGAATAGGTGGAGGTAGTTTACAAACAGCAATTTTTGAATGACCGTCAAGACGTATAACATCTCAGTCTCCCCGTGACCACGCTCGCTGTAAAGTGTTCGAAACGTCGGGAATAATAGAATGAATAAATCGCGTTTAAAATCCGTTAAAAAGTCTTTAATTTCTAAATGTATAATACTCGCGTAAAATCAAACATCAGAAAACACTTTAGTGAAGATATAATAAACTATATAGAAAAATTCTTAATAATAAGAGATCAATTTTAAGTAAGTTAAAATTACAAATAATTCAGTCTGAGATTAACTTAAGCATATTATTTGGTAATTATTTTAGTGAATAACAAAATCTTAGACCTAAATAGAAGTACGAGTAAAGAATTTTGAACAGGTACGACTTAAGCATACTTATCTTTGAGGTTGAAAAATAAAATTACTAACACAACCTAAAAATTTTCTCCTATTTGAGTATGCCCAAACGATTGACAGATAAGCATTAAAAATCGTTGTAAACAAAGACAAAATATAAAGATAACATTCCTGCCGTAAAAAGCTTATGAATGAGTCGTTAATTTTACATGAAAAGTGATAAAAAACTTACTTTTTGAATTATTTTCGCTGCACGCAGCCGACCGCCTGACCACTTGTTTAAGCTTGCTCGCGCGACTAAATAGTTCACGTTAACAACACTAGATGGCCCAATTCAATGGTATCAGACGAGATATTGGTGGGGTACGACTAACGCCGTGGTACGACTTGAGCAACCTTACCCTATAGATTTGCCCTGTCGTTCTTATTAATCACAAATACTGAAATCTATGAAGGACTACATTCTATTCGTAGGTATATTTTTTTCATTACAGCTGAAGCTTTATTATAATAACTAGCGGCCCGCCCCGGCTTCGCCCGTGGTACATATGAAAAATAGATGTTGGCCGATTCTCAGACTTACCCGATATGCACAGAAAATTTCATGAGAATCGGTCCACCCGTTTCGGAGGAGTATGCAGACTAACATTGTGACACGATAATTTTATATATAAGATTTTAATTATATTCACCGTCAATATCTGTTGTTCCCGCTACAGAATAACAGGTGATTCCTATGATGATTAGACCAAAATTGGCCATGATGGCCATTATGTGTTTTGAATTTCTTACACATTTAGGTACGTATCACTATTATTTTTATAAAGTTGAAACGAGACAAATTCAGACAGGAAGAAATTAAAAGAGCTGCGCAATGAATTGTAAAATTATATCGATACGCTAGTTAATTTAAATTGTTCTTTTGATATCATGAAAATTGAGAATACAAAATAGATTTTCCGCCTCGTTTGTTTTCAAACAAAATAATTAGTTACTTTATACTTTCTACGCTTTTGAATTCGTTTGATATCCCGTAACGTAAATTGAGAATATTATTTAAATTTCTGACATTTACAGAGTTGACGGACGACATCATTGTTATTGTAAAAAAGTGTTTTTTTTTTAACTTTAATTTATTTTTACAAAACCTTCAAATTGTAGATATGTTTAGTATCTACATTTATTGACACGTGTATATTCAATCTAATACATATAAAGAAGCAATATCCACAATCCAAACATAATACCTTACTCTTAGCTCCTACTGAGAATGTCGATTATAAGGAAACCCTATTAACAATGCACGTTCCTGGTTATTTCACCCTGAATTCCATACGCCTTACGACAGACGACTACCTATATCTTCGACATCCATACTACCAAACCAAACTATTAACATCAAATCAAAACCCACACGGCAGAATGTTACTATTTAAAGCATATAATAAATCTAATACACCCATACACCGATCAATTCCATAACCAAGTAGGTAACTCACGACTAGTTATAGGCATCGAGCTAAATGGATGGGATAGAGCAGGTGCCAAAGTACACAAATTAATATTCAGCTCCTATATCACCTTCCCGCACCTGCCATGTTGATTCAGTCTGCATTATCAGCTAACACAAGTCCTACAGAAATGCATTAGTGAATTACCTCATAGCACGGCACAATGTTACTGCGTAAATTATGCTGCGACTAAGTGTTTCGGATTAGGCATTTGCAGTTACTGTAATAGGGGGATTTATTGTGTATGAGGGTATTTACTAATGCGTTTCGTATGTATGTTATGTGGTTAGGCTTGACTAAAGGCAGCATCCAATATAATGTCGCATTTTAATGTGACATTATATTGGATAAGAGGATACAATATGGTATAAATATAGTACTTTTTTATCAGCTTTCCTATTTATTAACAATTTTATTATCTATATTGAAATGTTTGTGACAGAAAGTAAAAGGTAATGAGGTAAGCTTAAGGGACGGAATTTATTACTACAAATCCTATTAATCTTTATTATACGTACAAACTTAACACATACACATATTTCATTTACCAAATTCTTCTTAGTAATTTTGGTCTTTTTATTTTTGTTTCTTTTTTTTTAATTTATTTTTTGTCAACAGAAACAAAAACGTAGGAGACAAACTTGTAGGGTCGCTGCCCATGAGCTTTCGCAATGTCAGGGACATAACTATTCAAATTTTAATATTTTTGATATTTTATTTGTGAGATAAAGATAATGTAAAACACCTACTTAGTTATAATAATATCTTCTATCGTTATCGATGAACGGTGAGTAAAAAACAAAATAACATAAAATAGTAATAATTGTTGGAAAAGACTTGCACAATAAATCACATATCATCGTCATTTTATTATATAGGTATACGAAATATACCTACTTCTTGTGAATTAAAATACAGCCCTTCCAAAACTAGTACATAATAAGGGTAATTTTTCTTTGTATTTCTACTTTAACACTTAACGCTGGCCTTGTAACCTCAACGGTGCGACCTCATTCGAGACAAAGAGCACTCGAATATCACCTCTTATAAAATTAAAAAATTAATTCCTTCTCTATACAGGCGAAAACTCCTTTATAAGATCAAACTTATCTCAATTTTTAATTCTCTTGCTATATCGATGCAATTTTTATCCACACATATTTGCGGCAAAAGCGGCTTTAATTATTACAACGTGAACTTGAACAAAACGTATTTTCCTTAGATAATGTTACCTTCTAAAATTTACGCGAGAACACGAAGAATTACCGTTATTGCTTTAAGTAACGTATTCACAGCCCTTATTGTGTTATTTGTCCCAGAAGCATTAAATGTGTTACGTCCTTTGTTATATTCCACAGTGTGTATTTAAACAGCAGTGTTATCTTTTTAAATTATAGCGTAGATATATCTCTCTCACAGAGTCAATTAACGAGTTGTTTTCCCTATAGCACTTTATGGAGCAAAGTGTGGCACTTGAATAAATACCAACCCTGTAGGGTATTTTATTTCGATTGATATTTCCAAATGAGAAAAGATACCGTAGGTATGACATTAACGAAATATCCAATCAAGCAAAATTAAATTGCTCCCAAGCTTCATTAAAGATATATTACGCGATTTTAATTATTTCTCCATACGAGTACTCTGAAGTTAATAACTAGGTGTAAAATAATATGACTGAAGAACGGTAGCAATTTACTTGGAACGCTTAATAATAGCCGAGCTATTATGACTGAATGCGTAGCCTACATTAGTCGGCATGTGTTCATATTATACTCCATTGCATTAACATTACATAACATTTGTTTCTGTGTAATGAATCGATTCGATTGCCGTTGCATTCAACAATTCACAATAGTCTATTTACAATAAAGCAAATGATTTTGGTAGTGTTTTCATAAACAATGAGTGACTTTAAAGGAATATTTAAACGCAATCTTAAAAAAAATTGATTAGGTAGTTAAGTGGGTTAGGCTGAATGCGTGAACATTTTAGAGTCTGGTACTTTGAATGTAAATACGGTGTTAAATTACATTTCAGTTTATCTGAAATTGAAAAACAGATTTTTTTATATAGTTAAAAAAAATAGTATATATAGTTAGTTTTTTAGTTTTTTTTTATAAGACCAAGAAAAAATTAAGAATTAAAAGAAACTAAAGTTTAGTGTGTTTTGATGTGGTTACAGATGAACATATGCATATAATAAACCCAAAAATTGTAATTAATTTGTTTCTAGAAGTGTTTATGAATAGTCATTTGTAAACTAATTCATAATCAACTTACAATATAGCTTCAGTAGCAAAAATTGGATTGTGTATCGTGAAAATCATGGAATGCCGACCAAGTCCTACGTGACACCGAGTAGTTAATACACAATCATGAAACCACGCACTCTGCGCTACAGCGGCGTGCGTGGCAACACATAATATATATATAGCCTTAAATACATGCTAAAGCTAAATAATTACGTATTAAATATGTTTAACATGAAGCCACGAGGACAATCGAGCTTAAAAATCTCCTCATATAAATTTAAAATGAAGGCACCTAAAGCTCTACTAAAAATGGTGTCGGAAGTTCAATTTTCTTCCTCGTGTTTTCATTCCATTTGGCTGTTACGTAGCGACTCAGGTTTTCTCTGTCACATTAAATTGGACAAGCTAATTTCGTCTCCTGCGGCCAAGGTACGTAACGGCTTACGTACGCGGCTAAGCTCTATTGCAGCCATAGCAATTAGTTGCTGGCGTCAGTTGGTAAATATTAACACTGGTAATTGTACCCTGAACGTCAGCTCCCTCGATGTTCGTTACAGTGCCCACTTGCAACCTGAATACAAATGAATCTATTATCTGAAAGAGAGCAGATAGTGGATCGGCGCTGATGTCACGTGCGTTCATGTGTGTTGGGGTATTAATGTTTAAGCAAATATCAAACAGTTGTTTGCGATTCGGCTAATTTTCAGATTAGTGTGATTATTATGGTTTGACCAGGACCCTATTTTTTTGTTCTTGTTTATGTTTAGTTAGATAACTAGACTGAAGATAGCTGAAGCTAAACTTCTAATGGTTTGGCCACTTTGCCCACGTTCATTATTTTCTATGATATAATAATCGAAAATAGTAAAAAGTATCCCCTCCTACTTAATCACTACACAATTAGTAAAAAAATACAAACATAATATTGACTTCCAATTTCTGGCGAAATCCATGTTCTCATTCCGTTCGTTAGTAGAATCAATTATTATTAGTGGAACAAGGTAATGTAGTAGGCTCGACCATTACACGGCTTTGCTTTTGCTCTTGTTTTTATTCAGAATTCGTTTTTATTGTGTTAACTAAATTCGAGCAAATTCTACAAAGTGTACGTGTCGATTTAACGTAAACATTATCATTTTTCTTACTCGACATGTTATCCGAAAATATAATATTGAGGTATTAAAGAAATAAAACAACCTGTGAGATTTACCCGGTCAACCAAATAATATTTATGTAGAATTTTTAAGGCCAAAATAAAGCACTGTTTAATTATCGAATTAGAATTATTATCCCATAGCTTTCCTTGTATTTTTTTTTATAAAACTTGATCTTAACTTTTCTGTTTAGTTTTGAATACAGATAAGGTATTTGAGTCACAACCTTGTATAGGCGTCAGACTGAAATTGGAGCAAAAAGGCCCTTTTAAATGGGTCAAGTGAGACTTTTAAAACGTTTCGCTGTGAAGAAGACCATGAAATATGAATTGAATGTTACTGAAACTCACAGTTGCTAGTTCGTTTTTTAGTAAATATGTATTGGATTTTAACAAAAAGGACACGCCTAAAATCGGTATCGTGCTAGTGAGAGACATCAGCTATTTTTTTCATTTCCACAGCAAATTATTTTTCAAATTATTTATGGTTTTCCACCTGAGCAAATCTTCAAGATCAAGCTTTAAGCAATAGGCTAGTTTTATTTCTGTCAACAATAAAAAATAATTTTAGTTATATCTATTTCAGTATGTTTCCAACATGCATCCTACAGAATTAAACGAGAATATTGTAATTTGTTTATTGCTTAATTTTTCGTTTCATGATTATAACAGTATTCCGATAATCATAATCTACACTTTAATCCTGGATTCCATATGCATTAGCTTATTTCTCGAGGGCAGCACTTATGTGTCAATTAACATAATTGTTGCTGTGATCGCCTCGGCATCTTGACGTCATACCAATCAAGGTTTGTTGGAGCTTACGTCGATTACCTAATCTCATGATAGCTGTACAGGAGCATCCAATATAACATATTGCTCAGCTTTGGGTCGATCCGTATTAACTTTAGATTATGAACCCCGCTATTGGCTTACGTCATGAAATTGAATACCCTTTTGAATTTTGCTTAAAAATATGAAATGAATTTTGTCTACGATTAGCTGTATACTTATTTTTTGTAGGAATAGATTGGACGTTTTAAAGTTTAATGGAAGAAATGAGGTAGAAATAAAAGATAACTTTGAGCAACAATTTTATTAACTTTTTCTAATACTAATGTATTAAATATTTAAATTTTCTACCTATTTACGAACATTATTTGCGCTAAAAACGCCTTTACTAGACTCTAAAGCAAGCAAGCTTTTACTATGAAGTGGTATAACTGTAATTTTAATAAAAATAATTTCATAAGACTGTGCTAGTCTACATCTATTTTATTTTATCTAAAGATACATTGCGGTTTTTTGCCATTCCTAGTAAAATATTATCGGTAGATGCAGTGGTAGAACTTTGTAGAATATCTTCTTTACTATGAATTGAATGATAGTCATTCATTTCTGACCATGCCGGGTCAGACTTCGCTATTCTTTTCCTTTCTTTTATTTTAGTATACAATAATACTGAGACCATTACAAAAAATACAACAACGCCTAATGAACAACCTACTATTAATCCCAGACGCCTATTCAAAATAGATGATATTTTAAAGACTTTATTATTTTTCATTTTAACAGTGAGTGGTTTTTTAAATGTATCAAAGGAAACGCATTCACTAGAAGAAGATTGTGTTATTTCTATTGCTGCAATGCTACGATTCATTTTTATAAGAGAATTGAAGTAAAAATCCGATTTATTAATGTCTTCTTCAGCCACTTCCAATTCGTAGATGGCTAATACACAAACAATATAATTCATGTTATTGTGTAATTCATCTAAAGAGGTTGAAGTTTCACTTGTGTCTATCAACTTGGAGTATACCTAAAAGGAAGTCATTTTAAATATCTGAGATTAGGTAAAAGAAACAATACAATGAAAATTACATTTACACTTACCTCAGAAGTATCGTCGTCATCATAATACATAATTTGTATAGCTTTTATAGATGTCCGATTTCTTATAAACCAGGACACAGACACTGAATTATCGTTATGCTTATCAACTGATACTTGAGCGATCAGTGGAAAATTACATTTTCCGTTTGGGTACTCATCGTTAAGACATTTGACGGCGTTAGGCTTTATTATTTTAGGGTGATCCTGAATCCAGGTCCAAGTGTTGTTTTTTTGACATCGACATATAATTACATTTTCTGAAATAAAAGTATTTATTATTAAATGAACAAAATATCTATACGTTTCATTAATAAAAAAAGGAACGAATTATCGATATTTACCTTCTATAGATATATCTTTGACGTGATTTTCTATAGAATTTAATAATTCTATCGGTATATTTTGAAGTTTATTATGTTGCAGATCTATTTCAATGATTTTATTTAATGTTTTAAATGCTGTAGCCGATATATACTTTATATTATTGAATCCCAAATAAAGAACCGTAAGTTCTTTCAAATGAATTAAGTCATCATTCAATATATTTTGTAATTTATTATATGAAAGATCTAAAAGTTTTAAATTCCGTAAATCTTCATCAAACGAATCCATTGATTCGATATTATTGTGAGAAAGGCATAAAGCATTTAATTTAACTAGTCCACGAAAATTACTTGTTTTTAGATGAGTAATTCGATTGTAGCTCAAGTCCAAATTCTCCAAATAATTTAATTTTGAAAAAGGACTTATTGAAAGACGCCTTATTTTATTATATTTCAAATATAAATGTTGTAGGCTTTTGAGAAGTTCAAAGTTAATATCTTCGACGTTTGTCAGATTCGTTGTACAGATGTGCAATTCGTATAAATTAGCAATTAATATATTATTTTCATTTATATTTTTAGGAATGGTCCAAGTGTATGAAGGATTCTTACTTATATCTATGTTGATGAGAGATATACCAAGTCTTTTATGCGAAAATAAAAAATCAAAATGGACTAAATGATTGTTAGATATATTAATATTTTGGATGCTGGGAAAATTTTCTAGTAAATTGTTCGGTAAATGATCTAACCTATTGCAGCTAATATCAAGCAAGAGTAATTCTTCAAATATTATCCTTTTCCTACATGAAATTAATTGAATTTCGTTCTTTCGCAGTATCAGATATTTGAGATTTATAAGTTTTTCAAATCCACTTAATTCTACTTTCGGTAGCAAATTCTCGGAAAAGTCCAATGTTTCTACCATTGTAAAATTATGAAACGTGTTGTACGGTACATAGTCTAAAAAGTTATTACTAATATTCAGCTCAGAAACAGAATTATATGGTCCAAAGAGATTTGACGGAATCGTACTTATAATATTTTGTGCAACGTTGAATCTGTGCAAATTTTTATTAAATGTAAATGTCCCTTCTATTATTTGTTCAATATTACAATGTTCTAAAAATAGTATTTCCAATAAAGGCAACTGTGCAAATGCTTCTACTGGCAAATAATCAAGTATATTGTGAGATAAAGACAAAAATTTTAATCCCGGTATATCCAGCGTCAAAAGATCGTTTGATTTTAGAAAATTGTTACTTAGCGATAATATTTTAAGATTATTAAGATTTTGAAAAGTGCCATTTTCGATAACTTGAATTTCGCAATTATCTAAATAAAGCGAGCTAAGTGGCAATTGTTGAAAAAGTGTTTTATATAGAATTTTAAGAGGGTTGAATGATAAATTGAGACTTCTCAATTTTTTTAGGTGTTCAAATGCCATGTCGTAAATAAAATTAATTTTATTGTACGAGAGATCCAAATCTTCTAGCTCAAGTAAACCGAAAAAAGTGAAGCTCGTTATATTGCGTATATTATTGTGTTGTAAATCTAAATAACGAGCAGATATTAAGCGTTGAAATGAAAAGTCATTTATTATTGAAATTTCGTTTTCTCCAAGTTCCAAACGAGTTAAATAGGTTAAGTTTCCAAATGTTTGTTTAGTTACAAACTTTATTTGGTTGTCTTTCAATGTGAGAAGATACAATTTATCTTGTGATTCAAAATTATTGACTGAAGTCAACCTATTCGAGTGTAAGTAAAGAGATAGCAAGTTGAAATTAGTTTTTGGCAAAATGTTTTGAATATCTATAAGTTTATTATTGTTTAAAGAAATATATTTTAAATTTAATAGCTTGGTAAATGTTTGGGACTCGATAAAACTTATTTCATTATGATCTAAGTATAGAGTCTCAACTTTTACTAAATTAAGAAAGAGGTTTCTAGTTAAAAAAGTGAGTTTATTATCATTGAGCCTAATTTCTTTTAATTCTGCTAAAGTTTTAAACGTGCTATTATTTAATTCTATAAAATTATTATTGTCTAGTCTTAAAGTTGCTAAATTCTTATTTTTCATTAGAATGCTATGTGGCACTTGATTTAAATAGTTAAAGTCTAATCGCAGTTCTACTAATTGTTCTAAGTCACTAAAACTCTCACTATGAACGTTACTAATGCAATTCTTATCTAAGTGTAATATACTTATCTTCGTTGAATTATGAAATGAATCTATTGGCACTTCTAGTATATTATTATTACTTAATAAAATTTTAGTTAGAGATGGCATACCACAGATGAGACCGTTTATGTGGTGCAAGTGATTATGACTCAAATTTATAAATTCCATTAATTTATTGTTTTGAAATAAATTACTGTTAAGGATTTTAATTCGATTATAACTCAAATCAATAGATTTCAAATTCACCAAAGAATAAAACGCACGGTAATGAATATTCACTATGAAATTAAAATGAAACGATAGTATCGTCAGGGACGGACTAAATTTAAGGCAGTCTTCTGAAATAAATTCAAAATTATTGGAATTTAAATCTAAATACTCTAATGATTTTAACCCAGTGTGCTCAATATCAGGAAAGGAGGAAATTTCGTTCCACGACAGCCTCAATGTTTGAAGTAATTTTAAATTAGCAATCGGTATTATGGGGAACGACGTTAAATTGTTTTCACTTAAATCGATATCTGTTATAGTATTTTCTAAGCCCGAGAATGCCTTGTCCGCTATGTGTTGAATCATATTGCCTTTTATATTAAGTTTCAATAACGGAAGACCATAAAAACTATAGTTTGGTATTTCTTCGATATAGTTTGAAGTAAATTCTACAGAAAGCAGTTTGAGCATGCCGGAGAGAGCTTTTTGTGGTATTAACTTAACTTTGCTAGATACAATGCTTATAGTTTCAAGGCACTTTTTTAATGGCGTAAATGCTTCATCGTTAACTTCTTTTAAGCTTGTACGCGAAATATGCACGTGCTTGATACATGTGTTTTGTGGTATTATATATGGTCCCAATTTTTCTTCGCTGCTATCCAAGTCGTATATAGAAAAAGTATGGATGAACGTCAAGCTTTGGAGTGCATTACTTATGTCTTTCAAAGACGTGTCTTGACAATCTAGGAAAACATCTGAAATATTAAAATGAATTGAAATTAAATTGTAATTGAAAAGTTGCTCAAAAAGAGATTTTTCTTACCATCTTCGAACTTATAACAGAGGCACTTGTCACTTTTTATTAAGTCTGGGCACCCCAGGGTATTTTTAATTCGGAAAATTGACAGGAAAACCAAGAGAAATGAAGTAATTCGAAAAACATTATGCTCATTTTTCCTTTCCACGACCCATAAAATGTTTTTCATAATTACATTATTGCCTCTGTTTGTTGTTTCATACTACGGGTCGTAAAGTTTAATTGTACCTGAAACCAAAAAGGATTTGTTATTTATATATTGATATAGGTACATAATATACTCTGTATGTCGCAATGTTTCTTCAAAACGAGTGGTATTTTGCGTTGCCATAAACTATAAATTCAATACAACATAAACCAAACTAAACAAATATACTTATATGTACGTTTTAATACAACTAGTAACGAATATAAAGTTTGATATAACGTTGTTGATTCATTTATAAGGAGCTAACTATACCGCGGAAAACTACTGCACAATTTCCACACTACTCCAACTTTATTCATACTTCTCTTTTCAAATTTAATTTCATATGAACTTCGTCTCATTTGAAGTGTGCAATGCGGGGTAAAGCGATGTACACACCGTTAATCTATTATATTCATGTTTAATTCTGCTCTAAGCTTAACCTAGTATAGTATTATTATTAATTATCTGTGGCTAAATAAGCTTATGAATATCGATCGTATTTAATGCAGAAGACAATGCGTTACCGTTTATTATGTAATAAGTAATAACCGTTATGTATGATGTACGGAGAAAAGAATTAAATGGTCTATTACGACTGCATGATATTTCATACAATGCAAGCTAGTTCTAAATAAAAATAAAAACATGGATACAAACGTTAAACATAAATATGTATACATTTTTATCTTTGTCATACACAAATGAATGCTCTAGAAATTTCTACGTTTATCAATCAACTAGTTGAATAGTCCGTTTTAATAACCACTTTATCATTTAAGTAAAAGCGTAGACCGTATAAGCAATTTATACTTTTCATTTTACAAGTCCGTCGCATTAGGTAAATATAATAAAAATAAATAATGATTCAACAGCAGATTAATATTCTGTACCAGTAACACCCAGATTCGTGCACATTTATCATGAGTATAATTAAAATAATAAATCTGTATTTTAAACAAAAGCAACACAAACATCACTTTTAAACTATGAATGACTAGTTTTACATTTTGCATCGAATACAAACAGGAACATGAACTGCCAAAAAGTTTATCAAGCCCCGCTTTGTGTATCTACTGAAAATGTAAAATATTTGCCGCCCGTTTTTTGTTCCTATCAGCGAGCTATGTTCTATATAAAACATATATTTATAGAAGCATAAATGAGCTGTTGTTACCTGAAAGCATCTAATCCGATAATCACTAAAATTCTACAGCTTAATAGATGTCAATGAAACTTGAGAAAAGATAATCTATACATTTTACGGGTCTTTAAGTTATTCTACAATTGTAGAATGAAGATTCAAAATTTCATTATTGGTTGCTTTGCTAACAGCCTAAACTGCTGTAGTATATAGCGACCACCAAATTTTTCAATTTTATTCACGAAGTGTATCATGATCGTGATAATTTTGCGTCCACACTAGCAAACATGATACGCGTCGATGCTACGGTACGGATATCTGATACGCAAAATGATCAAGTGTGGACCCACCTTAACGTAACAAAAGTATTGGATCGTTATTAAGTCTTTTTTCTCTCAGGTCTTTAGGGGAAAATCATTCCTTAGCTCAGACATAAGTCTCACAATTATTTAGTAGCCATACCTCATAATCGTGCCAGAAAGTTATAACCATAATGCCCATATATCGCAAACGTGGCACGCAAAGTAAAAAGCCTTCACCATGACAGGGTGTAACAACTCAAGCTCCTAATGGTCGTGACTACAAAAACTTCACTGCTTTAAGCCTAAAAACAGGCATTTAACGACAAACGGTATCTGCAACAAGTTTCCATAGTGATGGTTATGGATAACCGCAAACACATTACTTCGATAAAGGTTGAAGAAACTTCTACTGATAGGAGAAATAAACTTTAAGTCAATTTCGAAAGTAGGACAGTGTCTAATTATGTTTCAATATGTCAAGTTACGACAATTAGTTTCATAAGTTACCAATAGCTGGCGCTACTTTAGTTTTGCATCGCACTAGCGAAATGTTTTGTTGAATACGTATAAGAAATTTCATGTCGATAGGGGCGCTAGGGGCAGTGTTGAATTCAGCTAAATCATTTTGAGATACTGATGTGGAGAGTGATATAGAGGGTCAGTACCCTCTATCCAGTATCCCAAAATGATTTGGCTGAATTCAATACTGCCCCTTTACTTATAGCTGAAATAAAAATTAATAGTGTTTTAATTACATACTACATCTCAAGCTGTGTTATTGTATTATCACTGGGAATTTGACTGAACGACCAAGAACAACGAACGACCAAGAACAACGACACAACCACAACGGTCCGTCCCCAAGTGCAGGCAGATATGTATTATCACTGGGAATTTGACTGAACGACCAAGAACAACGAACGACCAAGAACAACGACACAACCACAACGGTCCGTCCCCAAGTGCAGGCAGACTACTACTCGGGTCTTCCACGCAAGCCTTCACAGGCTTCGGGGTAACTGTTCGGGGCGATGGCCCCTTTCAGTGGTAGCAACGCCGCCTGCAACTACAGGCGGGGCACTGGGTGGGACCGGATGGTCCAAGGTGTCATGTCCGGGAGGTATCCTGCTGCAGTGCGATCCAGCCCGCGGTATCGCGGGCGATCTGCGAGCTGCTGCAGGGGAGAATGTCCGAGTGTGCTTCACCCGCCGCTCAGCGAGGTCGAGCTCGCCGACAGAGTGCCGGTGAGCGCCCGTCAGCCAGCGGCGAGGAAGTGGTCGTGTCCTAGGAGATTAGGTCACGTGGTAGGCCTCTTATGTCCGGCGGTCGTCGATGGTATGGCGCGATGCCGTGCAAGTGCTGGGATCGCGCTCCGTCGGCGCGCGCGAACATAGAGGAACTCAGGCGGCGAACGAAGTCGTCCAGGCTCTCCATGCGCAGGTCCCTGGAGATGACCTGATTCCGTACGAAGCGTGGTGCTCCGGAGGGGCGCAGGGGCCGCATAGGTAAGACGCGTGCGAACGTACGCCTTGTATATGCACAGCTTCGTACGGAGAGGCAGGTGAGACGCCAGCATGGGGCGGAGTATATTCCGCACGGCGCGTGTCTGGGCGACCACGTTTTTCACATGGGGCCGCATCGAGAGTGTCTTGTCAATGGTCACACCAAGGTACTTGGCCGTCGGTGACCATTCGACATTCTCGCCCATGAGAGACACCGGGGGCGGCAAAAGGCGCGCCCGCCAGATGGAAATCGCCTGAGTTTTCCCCACGTTGACCTTGAGTCTCCAGTCCTCCAGCCATGAGGGAAGCGCATCCAGTGCTCGCTGCATCTTTACCGATGCGTGCTTGGCGTTCAGCGAGGTGGTAATAAACGCAGCGTCGTCGGCATATAACGCTAAAATGGCTCCGCCAGCGACTGGGATATCGTCCGTGTATCTGCTATAGCAGACGGGCGACAGGCAGCTTCCCTGGGGCACACCGGCTCGGATGGGGCGCTCTGTGGACAAAGCATCTTCAACCGCCACTTGAAAACGCCTGTCTTGCAGGAAGGTGGCCACAGTCTTAACTACTCGACGCGGAGTAGTAGACGTGGACAGCTTGTAGATGAGTCCGGTGTGCCATACGCGGTCGAACGCTTTCTCCACATCGAGGAATACTGCAACCGATTGTTCTCGCTTGTTGTAGGCGGTAGCGAGGTGGTGCAGTACTCTCGTCACTTGCAAAGTGGTGGAGTGTTCGGCGCGGATCGACATGAAATTTCTTATACGTATTCAACAAAACATTTCGCTAGTGCGATGCAAAACTAAAGTGGCGCCAGCTATTGGTAACTTATGAAACTAATTAAATTATTTTAAATTGCGATTGCGACCGCTCCCAGATGTGAATAAACACATACAATAATGCCGCCACCGAGCGTGCCGCCGCTGCCGCAGCGACGCGCAACTCGTCCGCGCGCACTGGGCCGCAGGGTCTTTATTAGGTCGGTTGCCGCACTTGAAATGGGCCTGGATGCCATTGCCGCTTCCGGCCAGGCCGCAATCGTGGCCCGCTCATCAGCAACTGGCCGGACTCCTGCGTTGGTGTCAGAACCTCTGTCAGGTGCCGGCGATGAATCGTTCCTGGCAAGTCCACACTTTGTCACCGGCCCAATCCACCGAATCCATATCTTCAACTACTCACTCACTCACACCGAGTCGTCAACAGGCTCCCGAATACACCGCCACACCAATTCCGGGCACCTTGAAGCGCGCCGCACAGGCACCACTGCCGCGTACCCCGCGCTTCCCCGCCTCTTTACCGGGTATTCCCGTGGGACGCTTTCCCTCCCCTCCACATAGAGTAGGAGAGAAAACTCTCACAGCGTCTACGCCTCCGCCTCCGCCGAATATGCCGATGATGTCACCGGGCTCTCCTATGGAGACCGGGACAACCGGTCCTACATACGCGGCTATGGCCGCGTCTCCAAAATCTCCAGGGCCCATACCTTTCGAACCTCGCGAAGCAATTGCTGCGCGAAGCATCGCGCTCTACGTGGCTCGTAGCGTGACGTAGACATCACACGCGCTTTCCTCGGCTGAGCAACGTCCACATTGGCCGAGCTGCTTCGCGCAGCAATTGCTTCGCGAGGCTGCTCGCTCTGTGTGCACTCGCCTTACCTTTGTCAATATTAGTCGGAGGAAATTTTACTTTATAAATCGCAAGAATAGAGAGTTTTAATGTTCTACATAAAGTTTGAGTTTGAGAGGTAAAGTAGGTTATCTATAAAAAAACTTATGAATTTTTAAATGTATTCCAAAGGAGTCGAAGGCTGGAGTAGAAGGAGAACTGTCTGTTTTAAATTGATAAAAAGTAGGAGTATGGAGATACAATCTATTTTGTACATTTTTTTTAATATAAAAATTATGTGAAATTGTTAGTATTCGCTACAAAATTATAATTTGCTTATTCGCTTAAAGGTACATAATTATTGGTTTTAACTACTGGTGCGTAGAGTATGTAAAATTTCATTTATTTGTTATTTTTTTTTAAACAACGACGTATAAAATCTTTAATTTTCAATAATCTAAAATCTAAATATATGTATATACCCATAAAAGTAAATAAGAAATACATATACAGGTGTAAGTATATTATTTTTAGATAAACTAATATTGAAAAGTAAACTTTTTCACTTACCGTTATGTATTTTTTGATGGTTATGCTGATGAGACGTGCCAATACCACGATCATTTAAAATATAATAGATTATACAGCAATAAAAGAATATATAGGTACACAACAATTCATGCATAAAACTAGAAACACCACATACCTTACCTTTCTTATTTACGTTTATAATCAAAATAATTAACTAACCTAACTTCTTAAAGAAAGCACCAAATCCATCATGACTTATCGCAAATCTAGGAAAGTTAGCAAACTGAGAAAATAGTTCTTACCAAAAAAGGCTTTTGTTTGTGCTGACACACGGCCCCCGGCTAATTGCAAAACAGTGTTATCCTTTAGTGTTTAGAGTCCATTTTTGTGACGCAACTCGGTCGCCGGATCGAACTGCGCCTGTCCTTAAAGTGTACGGTATCCTACACAAGAAACATGCGGTATTTCAATCACAGTTGTTTTTTATGATTTAATAAGAGGTTATATGTGGTTTTACGGGCAACACAGAACGCCTGAGGTCATTAGAAAGCTCGACAGAAGACTGCCGCGGCGGCGCGCGCTGTGTAGGTCACCGCTGTTGTTGCGGCACCCCCGACCCACTATTATTATACTTTTATGACGAATCAGATTTTTGCTGAACCACCTAACTTCAATACAATATCTCTTAAATCAATCTTGTAAGTACATAATGAAGCTGTCGATAGAATTTTCTTACAATAAAAGCAAACTTAACAATTCATAATCGTTTGAAAGTTCGTGAACAAAGTGATTTTATTTTACATTTAATTAATTTTTAAGGTATTCTATTTACTTACTTGGCAAGTTAAAAGAAATACTGTTTGAATGTCACAAATAATTTTTAAAACTTAACTTTTATACTAAAAAGTTTTCTTTTAACTTGAATAAGTACGTAGAATTATTGAACATTATATTGGTGAAAGTTTTCTCATGAAAGAATGGGATAAATTTGCTGTATTATATAATTGTAAATATGATTTTTGTACAGAATATTATTATAATTTATTATAAATTATTACATAAAATTTTTATAAATATAATTTGCCAGTAAAAAAATCTAAAGTACATTAAAAACTCAAATAACATTTAGTTGAACATCAAATTCAGTTCATTGCAAGTTGAAAGCAATTCACGGGGCAACGTTCATACAAAATATAAACATGTTATTACAATATAAAAGAGCCATAATTTAAATTTCATAGCCTAAAGCATATGAAACGACATCGCTTGGAAGGCTTTCAGTGTGACGTTACATTGGCTCAATGCTCAGATCTGCTTCTCGCAATGAATCTAGGTCAAAGAGTCAAGAAGTATCCATAATCTTACTATGGATTTTAGTGACTATTAACTAGAATGAATAATGATGAAGCGCTATTTGCATTTCAGTCTTAATTAGACTCTTTTATAAAGTTTTGAATCAGTTTTAAATTACTTATCATTTTGTTCATGATTCTTGGGGTAGTTTTGGAAACTTTTTTTAATTTATACATAAATTTACAAGAAATACCTCGTTAATTAGTAAAATAAATATTGGTTTATAAAAACGGTGACTCGGTGAACTTTTGATGAGGATTTCTTTTTAAAACTGACGTTGATTAATTTTGGGAGAGAGTTTCAAAAGGTCATCATAAGATAACATAAGAACGCTTTAATATTAATTTGGAATTAAATATGTGCGTCTATCCAAAACCCTTTCTTAAATAAGTGGGCACTATTCATGTTATATTTATGCAAAAACACATTAATTTAAAAAAAGATGGTCAGACGAAAAATAAATCCAATGTAAATCTCTATTTCAAAATTTCGATACGATTTTAAGAAATTAAATCAACTTGTTCTCCCTAATTCTGCCGTACGTATTTTATATGTCAACGTCCTTTGATTTAATGACGTTACGAATATTAATAAAATAGGTTAACAAAGAGCTGTACTTAACTGAGCATATTTTAACGTATTGAGTTCACCCACTTAGGTAGGCAGGTACTATAAAATTCAATTCAATTCTGTCTCAACCTTCACTGAGTGCGATATGGGTCAACGATTTGTTCACAAATGTATGTTACTGTATGAATTTTATTTTCGGCATCTTGGAGATTTAAGACTACTCAAACTTCCCACTAAGGAGCCTTGAGACAAAAAACGAGGAAAAGTATTATGTGTATCATATGTAAAGTACGATATGTATTAGAGCTGCTAAATGGTTATGTCAGTTTAGGTTTTGTTAAATTAAAAAAAAAAATCGCGATGCAAAAATAATAAATTAGTTTCGGTAAGGCAGGTAATTGTTACAAATCTAAGGTTTTACTTTATCGTGTGTGTGTTAGATGAATTATATAATAAATGATAAGACTCTTCTATGTAGCAGTAATATAAACTATAAAGGCTTGACAATATTTTAAAATTTTCGCTCAATTTTACTCATAGCAAATAAATTCAAACCAATAGATCGAATTAGTAATCTCAATACATAAAAGATCAAAAAAGTATAGAGCAATCATCGAAACTTAATTTAAAAATGACTATTATACAAAAACTGGCTGTTGAAACAAGTCCGTTATGTAAAAACCCAAATGATGTTCATTCGGACTTACATAGTGCAAATGGACTATTGTAAAAATTCGAAATCGGCTACCGAATAATTGTAATGGAAAATGAAGTTAAAACGGGATGTTATCTTTGAAACCACAATGCACATTTTATTTACATGGAAGTTTAATACTGTTGAAATGCTCACGAATTAAACACGGTTTCGGATAAAATTCGCTGTCAAATTATAAAAAGAGCAACTATAACATAAGGATGAATATTGAATAGCAGGCTCTCTAAGAAGGTGGGAAAGGTCTAATGGGAATGACTCGGAAAAAACACAATAATTTCCTACGCCACAGTTCTTTAGCACATATTATACCCACGTTCAAAAGAGAAATCTTTTTTAAAACAAAAATTGATAATATGCAACGAGACGTGCGTGCGAGCAGACGGCGCGACGTCAACATTATTATAGTACTCTTTGGACGTCAACTAATGTCTATTTAATTAAGCAGTAGGTACTTCTTGACTCTATTCATTCGAGGCAAATATCCAAATACCCTCGTACAATGAAACTGATAATAATAGACCGATTCGGCAGTCACATAATTTCAAAAACTGATACGTAATACGTAATTTGAATCTATTTATATAAAAAATATAGCGACGAAAAATATTCTCTAGACAAGATTCTATAGATAAGAAACTTGTTTTGCCTCCACCAATGCTGCGAGCGGGGATGTAAAAAATAGTCTGTCAATCAATGTTGTAGTAATAATGTAGCTTTCTACTTGTGAAAATATTTCCAAATTCGGTTAAGTTGCTTTTGAGTTTATCCTTTTTAGAAAAAAAAAATATTATATTGTGAGCAAGATTAATTGTTTTATAAAACCGAGTTTGATTTCTTCTTTCAAAAGGAAAATTGTTATGTTATTACTTATTACTGAATCGCTCGAGTAAATAATTAACAGTATTATAATCATTCCAGTTAATTTACAGTCTACAGGAAAAATATTTCTTATCCTTATAATATTAATGTCTTGAAAGAATATAATTGTGCCAACAAATGAAATTAGTCTACAATTCTAGATATCTAATCTAACGTAACACTCACAGTCACAATTACATCGTTGGCGATTTTTCTTCAGCCAAGACTAGAAAATATCCGTCTATGATTTGTGGCAGATATTAAGATGATTTAGAACATAGATTTTACAGATATAAGATAGATATGGATATAGATCGTAACTGAAAATATATATGAGGAGGTGAACGTATTATAAATTACAAGCTATTACCGTATAACTCAAGATATTTTTGAAAATTTACTTTTGTATGACTCGAAATTTATCGTTGCATTTTAAATATATTTTTGTTTTTAATAAATACACGTTCTATTACGCTGTTTTAAGGTTACGAATAAATTCCACTACATTTTATATTGCGTTTTCAGGCCATCAATTATTGGGTTTTATTTTTATCCACTACCATCATTACCATATGCCAACAGTCGAAATTTTAAAGTAATTCCAGTTAAGCACCATGTAAACAATGCTCCCAATTGAATTTATTGGTTTAAGCGACTTGTGGAGTGGGATCGAAACGGAGAGAAGTTTATACGTACGCGTTGTCACGGCCTCGGCATTAGAGAGATACTACGTGGCATAAATTTTCACTGGGATTTGTGTATTAAGTGGGATTTTATTTGTTGCGTCACGTGCTAAAGGCCTCCATTTAAAGATATGCCAATTTGGATCATTCGAAATAGATTTACGCATAATCCCGCCTCTCAAAATTTGATCCGTTTCGCTGATCTATCCATTTAGTAATACGTAATACGTTAACGATAAGTAAATGTAAACATATATATATTTACTGGGAGGTAAAAATTGAAAATTAAACTGTGATTTTATTACTGACTAGGTATAAATTGACCTCCTTTACAAAGCTAATTGGGTCACGCGGTGTAAAAACACTGAATAGGATAGCACGGATTTCCGGATAATCCATGAAGTTATTTCAGTTCACTTCCTTCATCTGTACTCGTTAATAGAAAAAAAAACATTTAATTTGACTTCCTGAGCTCACTGTTAAGAACGAGGAGAATTCCTCTCGTTTAAGTATTCATGATATTTATTAAAATGTGATTGATTGCTTATAGGACGTAGTTTTTTTTTCGCCCTGCTGAATTAAGATAAAATTATAATGATTGAAAAGAACATAATTTTCGCATTAACTATTAGTAGTAAGTAGTAAATATAAATATTGTAGGTATAATATATGTATATTACGTAAAAAACAAAACACGAACTGTTTTGACAATGACAATTTTAAAACAAGTTAATCAAAATATCAAAATTTATTTCAATCAATTTTAAGTATATATTTAGATCTGCATATATCATTACTTCAGTTGCCATGATTTGTATTTATAGCGCAGACGCCCCAATTAAAATCTAAATTGCTTAATGAAACGTCAGTTCCATACAAACCTACCTTTGCTGTGCAAATTGCTATTAAGATTAACATGCTTCTAGTTGAGGAACATCTTGCCCTATTACCTGTATAGTATGCATTTGATACTGAATAAGGTTTATTTTAGTGATTTCAATTCAAGAGTGTATCGATCATAAGCATTTTCATTTACTATTCTTCGTATCAGGTTTCTTCAATAGACAATAATTTGATTTCAACCATTGTAGTATTTCTTTTATTTTGATTAATGGTATTCAAAAGTTAGGTAATAATCAGTTCGAATCACACGCTTTTATAAATCATAAAATACACTTAAATTCGTCAGATCTTTGTTTGAATATGTGCGCTAAAATAAACTTATAAAATGTTACACAAAGAGACACCCACAGTTTGACAAGTATATTTCGAATTTAACATATGTAGGTAATATTCAAGCTGTTGTTTATTATCTCTATAAAAAGAGATAAGCAATATCACAGATAATACTAGGCAATACCTAGTACTGGTAATTGAACACGTAGTGATTTCCGAGGCCTGACTAACTAATATTCCTTTGTTGTTAAATTTTCACTCGCTAGGTCAAATGAATACATCGTAAGCCAACTTTATAATACAATTTATAGCGGACATTTCGTTCTCATAAATAAAACAATCCAACCAAACCCACGCTGAGTTTGTGTTTCAGCTTAATGGAACTATCGTTCCATAATTAACAACTTCACTTTAACTAAGTTTATTTATGTGCATAATTTAAACAACGTTTATTGATAGGGATTAAATGTACCATTTAAATATGATTATCTTACCTATAGAGAAAAGGATCTGAATCGAAGAAATGATTAATGACATTTTAAGAGTGTTTACACAAAACATCAATCACATAATAACAAAATTTGAATCTATTGTTTAAGTTATTAAACCTTTGTTTTAACTTGAAAATTAATTTTGTTAATTTATATAATAAGTTTGAATTGCTTAAGGAGGGTTTGTTTTGAATCTTTGAGAATTTTCGTGGGAGTATAATGTGTATTGGGTAATGTTGTTGTCGAATAAATGTGTCCTAGTTTTAAAGAGACGAATAAATAATTTTACTCAATAATTATGTATTCAATTAACTTATACATTATTGAATGTAATTGATATTAACAAATAAATTATCGAATGTAATTCGTTTACGTATAAATTGCGCGGAAACGACGTAATCTAAATATATTATATTGACAACGAAAGAAATAAATATAAAAAGTTGTTTAATTCACTAGTGATAATATTTTTAATAATTTATTATAATAATCCTTATAAAATGTTTACTGAAATCTATAACAATTTACAAGAATAAGACAAATTTCTTTCAGTCCACGAGACAGTAAGAATAATAAACATGAGCACCCAATACAAAAAAATAGAGCCTTTTAGAGATCGTCTGATCTTAAAATGTTTTTGAGTTCCTTCTTAGAAATAAGAATCAATTGAGAGCTACTGTAGTTTCTGTAAGAGTATAAAATATATATAGGTAGACAGTTAAAATAACACATTTGGTCCACAACTATTATTGTAGAGACAGTTTTCCGAAAATAATACAAAATACAATATCGATTATAAAATCATTGATGATGATGGAGGAAGTTACAATATTGATGTAGATAAGTTTTGCACAACGGTAAAAAGTTATTTTTTTTTTAATTTTGGGATATTTTTAGGTATGCTTTGACAGTATACAGAAGTAAGTAAGTATCGAAGAAGGATCCTATCCTTCCTTTGCAGTAAGGGCCTAAATTTCGAATATTATAATTTTTTCGTATATGATTATGATTTTTTAATGTACTATTTAGGTTATAACTTATAACAATCAAACGAGGTAAAAGTGTAACCTAAAAATAATTTTGAAAAACCCATTAAAAATAGATATAAACAACAAAATACTGTTTTAGCCAAGAAACCGTAAATAAATGAAAATAAACCATCTGCACATGTAAAGCTGTTTTCTTAAATTTATTCTCAGTCCAGCGTACCCTTCTTTAATATGCACTCTAACACAATGCTACATAGATTAGATGGTGAATATTTATTAGGGAAAATTGCGTTTAAAACCACGGGGAAAAACAAGTTCTCTTACAAAACATGAAATAATTATACGTGGATGGCGCTTGTAAAGGTATCATTAGAATATTCCTATTTTTGTATTCAAACAGCGTAATAAACTTACCGAAGTTACGAAAGCAAAAGAATATGGAAAAAAGGATAGAACTTACTTAAGAACAACAGCCGAAAAGGTTAACTCAAATATACATATGTAAAAATGCTGATCTTAAGGAATATTTTTGACGAATTCACATGGATTCCAATAAATGATTATAATATAAAATATGTGCGTAATGTTTTGTATAAATATGACTTTATTGAAGTTGTGTGACTTATCCTTCTTATATATTCAAAATACATAATTCCTTATCCTATAATCTTATTCGTACCAACGAATTATTTTTACATGGTTACTAATTTCTTTAAATGGAATCTTTTTTCATCTGTGTTGACTGTGTGGGACTATCTCAATTGAATATTACTCAAAGAAGAAATAATTCTATTTTATTCATAGAATATGTAATAATTATCAGGACTTGAACTCGCGGCTTTCTCTAAAATTAAATATTCGTAGAACTTGCTACATATTCGTAGCAAATGCTACGAGCTACGTACGCTACGCTACCTCAGCAATCGAATGTCTTCTACTTTTTTTTTAAATATCTACAGGGTTCAAATTATGCCTTCATTGCATTAAATGCTATAAAATCAGCAGCCTTAGCTAAATAATGAGAGTATATTTATCGTTAATTTTCATTGAAGATTAATTTAATACCTATGTACTTGTCAAACTATTAAGAAAAGTACAATTTACTAAACATATATTTAACTCATAAAAATATACATATGCACTATGAAGTATTTTACAAGTAACCGATAAAGAAAATCAATCAGAGATACCCTTTTCCATCTAACAAAAAGAGTGTAAAAATTTATCGAACGTTTCGAATCTGATTAGGAAAAAAAAAATATAAAAGTTGCAAATACACTTTTAATTTCGTCGTTAGAGTTTCATAAATATTCTTAAATAATATAAACATACAGATACAAATAAACGTATTTACAGTTCATTGAGAACATTAAAATGTGGTATTCATAACAATTCGCGACTTAAATTATCACTTCGTGAACAATAAGACCAAGTTTAAGATGTTTCAAAGTTGAGAAGGAAACAAATAAGTTAAGTTTGTATGTGTTATTTAAATATCTGATTAAAGACGCTCGTCAAACAAATAAAAACGATTTAAAATTTAAAGATATTAATTGTCTATATAGTAAGATTTATATAAGTATTTTAATCTTCCATATATTTTTATATGCAACGGTGTCATTATCCTAATTAAGAGCCTCTAAATTTCCTTTCTCAAATAAACACTAACATCTTCAGTCCATGCGTTGTATTATTAAGTGGCCCTCACTTAGACCGTGGTTTTATGGTGTCATTGTATTCGCCCAGTGGTTTTATGTCGATGGAGCATCGGGTCGTTACGTCCGTGGCTACATTGCGTACAATCGCAATTGTCTTACTGCCCACAAGATAACCGTCTTTATTGAACATTCGCCGTATTTGCACTTTACTGGCAAATGACGATTGCTTGGTTTAAGGGGCTGGATTACTATGGGTCCAGTTACGTTTATGTTCCACGATGAAGTCTTCTGTTGGGGTCAGATGCATATCACGTGTTACATTGATCTATTTTCTTTTTACCAAACCGAAATTTTATTGGCTATAATGTTCAGCAATAAAAATACTTTATAGACTTAAACATGATTGAGTTATTTTTTATTTATTTATATCAGTGTTCGTTAATTTAAATAAAACGTCATCATCTTTCTACATCTATATCTATTTAAACTTATACAAAAAAATTCATTTGAGCCTCGAAGAAAAGGCAATTTAATACAATGCATTTTACTCTCTACTTAAAGTAAGTGTTCTAAGGGATTGTAGATGAGAATGCCATAATTGGCAAGTAGAATATCAATAACCATGTTGTATAAAATAATAGACAACAATCTACGAGAACGGCTTATCCTTCTTAAGGAGGCATGTATTAAAGTCTCCCATAAATATGCAATGCTTGTATTAAGGAATTAATTTATCGAATATCGAATCTAAAGAGGGAAAATAATCAATCAACAAGGAAGGACTATAGAAAACGCCAAGGAGTACTTTACAATGGGACAGGATGGTTTCAAGGATAAGGTGTTCTGTAGCATCGGAAGGAGGAGGCTGGGGTGATTGAGATATAAGAAGTACTTGATGTTTATTGAGAATAAAAAAAATATAAAGCAATAAAACCGTGTAGAATGATGAAGATATAAAAATAAATCACAATGAATTTATAAACTAAAACGCGCATAGAATTAGAATATATCTGAACATCCTTCAAAATTTCTTAAACAGAATAATAATATCGCTATAACAAGCTCCTATTTATCAGACTTATGAATCTGAAAAACGCTAGCATATTTAGTCGTTGCCGGCGTATTATATCGTTATTTATAAAAGGATTTTCAATTTGAAAGCTTCTATAGATATTTTAAAATTCTCGTCTGAAATCCAGTCTGCTTTAGGTCCATATGTCTCATGAATAATTCAAGCGGAGCCGCGGTGTGGCCCGCCCGGTGACATATACGTGTATGTGTTATGCAGACCCTGCTCTGCGAACAACAAAAACCTATCTGGACGTTCTCATTACTTAGGTTGAAGGTTAGTGTTAAACAGAAGTACTTTTTCAGATGTTTATACCGTTCGCTAATAACAAGAAGCTGGCACTGCGCCATACGTTTCTCAATCAAAGCCTGCAAACCTTGAATAATTGGATTCTAATTTTTAAAGCCTCTGCTTTTTATTCGAAGGAACCACACAAAATACATAAAATAGACGGAAAAACATTGTTTGTGGCAGCATTTCAACGCTATGTTTTGTATACGAGAAATGAATTGATCTCAATCAAAATCGAAATGCGGGATATTTTTCTACAAGCATTCCTTTTAACCGCATTCAACAGAATCAAATCAGAAGAATCTTTGAATAGCCCAAATCACATTTGAATTGAATGTACTTTAATTAACACTACTTCCACTGACGTAAATGGATTTAGACCGAATTGAAATTTTAATGAGGTTATGTATAGAATCTGTTTTCTTATTCATCAAGTACTTAAGTGGATTATATGTTTTGCATAATTAATTTCTGTTAAGTAGAGACACATCCATAATTAAAAATAAACTATTTCGTGTTTGTTTTTCAAACGTCTCTATTTTTTAGCACTAGTTTGAACGATGCGAATGTTTTCTTAAGAGTGTCGATCGTAGTAGGTTGATTAAAATTTGAAAATAATCTGCCATGCTCCACACGTGCAAAGGGACCTCACTTAGTCTTGTCTTGTTTTTGAGATGGAGGTCTTTATTGGAAGGTTATTATAGTAACGATCTTCAGTAATAAAGATAGTGTCGTGTAACAAGTTCATGGGCGTTGATAAATGTTCGCTGATCACGCAACAATTTGTTAAGGTAGGGTGTCAGAAAAGTGATAATTTACTATGGTAAGTAGAGTTAAATGGACCAGCATGTGCCTGCGAGATATATGGCCGGATAAACGTGCGCCATGTCAGGCTTACACTGTTATATATGGGCCGTTCAATAGAAAATTTATACACCTATCACTCTTAATGGATAATTAGACTCTAATTATCCATGTTGACTTCCCATTTTAATGTATTTTATGATAAGGATATATGTATGTGTTGACTTTTTGGTATGAACATTGTTTTCATTTAGTTCATAAAAGTCATAATTACCTGGAGTTTTTACATTAACTGATGTTTTGGTGAATCAATAATTTGTACATCGTAAATTGGAAAATTATCTGCTGATATATTCATTAAATATTTAGTGGCTGTGCGAGGCGGTTCCATGAAACGTGATCATAGGATCTAGCTATAAAATTAAATTAAATTCTATCAAGTTTTTAAAAACATCGTCTGTAAATTCAGTTTATTTCGTAGAACGAAGGTCTTAACGGTCTTCAACCTTTTAATACATTTTTCGACGTAAATATTCTTAAAAAATTGAAGTTCTTTTTTACTTTAAGATAGATATAGTACCTATTTTATTGATAATGACCTTTCTATTGATCAAGCTATAGTGATTTTACCACGACAACATAATATAAGAAAGGTTACGAATTACATTATATTATCTCACTCATTAAAATAATATATTACAAGAAATGTGATCAATTACTCGTATATAAATAATTAAATTAATAGCGTATTCGCAGTTATAATAGGAAGAAAATGCAAATAAAATAGTTTATTTGGATATCCTATTAATAATGCAAGAGCTGCAAAAGTCCATCGTATTAAAAGTTGGTATAAAAATAATTAAAATAGTCCACAGGGTAAAATCATAGCTGGTAGACATTCGGCTGCATAACTTTTAACAAGCTGAGGAGTTTTCTGAAATAGTATAATGTACAAGGTTTATTTTTAAAGCAAAGTATGGCATTCTAACAATGGATTATTAATAATTATACACTTAATATATCGCTATGTATCTACCTACATACAATATAGTTAAGTACTGCGTAATCATACCAATTTTATAACTATTTAACCGAATGTTTACAGATACATACACAGTTGTTCTTGTAATAAAGAAATATACTAAAGTTTAGTTCTAAATACCTCTAGGCAATGCGACCTTAACTAACTTATATAAATACTTTTTTTATAAATCTCCCTTTTTCTGATTTAAAAATTATTAAAATATAGACATTTACATATATTGTAATTAAAAAATTAATCCGTTTAAAAGTTTTTCGTTTATAAATTAACAAATTGAGAAAAGGCGAGCTCTACTCAATAATTACACGTTGTGAATAAATCAAAGTGAAAGCCTAACATAAACAATACAACTTTGATAACATTCTGAAGCCAAATTATCGTAAAACCACATCCCATGCAATACACTCAAGGGAGTCTACCCTTTCAAATAATAAAGGATCGCCTAAATTGATTGATATATGCTAATGAAAATTCTAAAGTATATAATATTTAATCTACATTAGAGTGCTTTCTATTTAGTTTATTAAGTTTGTGTAAAGTAGTTCTTGCATAAATCTATTCATATAACAGAATTTTAAGCGGCCGATGTCTATGATTAATACATTGAGCAAAAACTAATGATGATAATATACTGATAATATCTATTAAATAAGCAATATAACCCGAACAAATAATTTGGATTTACTTCCTGCGCTGACTATGTCACAAAAAATAAAAACGACTACCCATAATGCACGGCTTTGCACGGATTCTTCAAAATAGTTTAGAATTTGATTTAAGATTTTAGAATTTCGTAGTAACAATATAGATTTCTCTTAAGAGCCTCTGACAGTTTTTGTTCCATTCCACTGGGATCAAACCTAGATTAGCGATTGTAATTTGTAAACGCTACCGCACTAATCACTTGTCCAAGAGCGTCCCGGAGGAATAATTTATACACACACATACGTTTTTATTCCTGACACAAACGGCGTTAAAAACTTATAATTTTACTAGTGTAGCTGTGTATACATAGGTACTTTATGTGTTTATTGGTGGTAAGGACTTATGTACCTAGTATATAAAGGAATGAATCAATTTGGACGATATTTTCATATTGGAAAGTTATTATAAACTTATAAGGTTACAAATGTAGCAGTTTTTAATCAATTTGAGATAAACTTTCTCATTGAAAAGTTGTATTTATCGTAATATATAAAATATGGTATTTTAAGGAGAAAATGCCAATAATAAGGAAGATGATGCACTATATCTACTTTACTGCTAGATTAGTACAATTACCTTTAAAATTTGAAAAGCCTACTAGCAAATATCTATACGGAGCCGGGGCGGGCAGCTAGTTTCTATACAATTTACTAAATGATTAAACTTTTTTTGTAATATTTGACATTTAAACTTTTGAAGATAATAATTTAATTCACTTTCTTTTGTCTATTATTAGCTTAATTTCAGCCTATCTTCATCGAACAATACATTATTGTGGAAATATAGGGCTTCTTTATTAAAACTTAAAATAATACAGTAATCAGGGGAAATCTAATTTCATAACAATAGAAAATATAATAAATTAAATTCAATAAGTATAAGAAATGACTAAGCTTACTCCTTTAAATAAATATACTTCGCATTATTATATCCATTCGACCTTAATGCAGCCATCATGATCCATCATATTGCGACTTTTCAATTTTCTTAGCATAATTTTATATCAATAAATGTATCGTATATCTAGAGAATATTATACTCTATTTTTACACTCATATATTTTTTTTATTATGGTAAAGTTAGGTTTTGTATATTATGTAGAAAAATAAAGCTTTTTATACAACACCGCATTTAATATAACTAGATTATAAATAAATACCTATAATATAATGTTTTAAATACTTAACTTTTGTGTTCGAAATAAAGAAAATAGATACATAAATTATAGTTGGCAGAAGATAAAATAAATACTAAAATACACGTTAAATACATCAAGTTAACCTGTTTTTAGCTATATTAAAATTTTAATATGGACTAATAACCGTAAAGCGTACTTGCCTTCGCTTTATGCTGATTATTGGCTCAATATGTATTTGTCTAACTGCATTTCACATTGTTAGTATAGCAAACTATAGACGTTATAGCATTCGGAACATATTATATTAATTATGAAATTACTTGTATATTAATATGTTTTTAATTATATTTATCAAAATCAAAGTTTCAACTGGAACGGTCTCAAAATATAATTTACGCTGAAAAGTTTCCTAGCAAAGTCTTCCCTACAAAGCGTGTCACTTTGAACAATTTATAAATAAGTTAATTTGTACATTCTTTAAACACTCCATTTTTAATATAACTTTAATTTATGAAGTAGTATGGACATTGAAGAGCTTACCTAAAACGATTTAATATACTTCTTTAGGTATGGCAAATACCATGTCAGAATTTTGATAAATAATATTTTTTTTATATTAGTTTTTTTTAACAAATATTTCTAACAAATCACCACTTTGAGGGCTAATTATCATCGTTTAAAATACTTTTCATGCGGTCATATTGACACATCTAAAGCTCTTCAGATGAGTGCAGGAATGAAAAATGTGGTGCGAACATCGTGTTTGTTTAAGCGAGGATAAACGTAGGCGGCGGGTAATTTATTAGCAGAGATAAATTCTGGCCCTTAAACGTGGCAGAGAAAAACATATTCTGCCTATCGCCAATTTTCGCGGTAATACCATTAGCTGTGTAAGGAACCACAGCAAATGATGTGCTAATGTGACTGATTCCAATTTTATTTCATATACACAAGTAAACACACTTCTTTAAACGCTAACATATAAGCTAACAATGTGAACTATAATTGGTAACTTGGGAATTGTTTTAATCATCTTTGTAAATAACACAAAACGACAATAATTGTTAATGAAAATAATTATCTCTTTCGCAAATAGCAATTATTAATGTTACCAAGTTCCAAAGTGAATTATTAATGTTTATACTATAGTGCTTAGTACACCATAACTATTAATACATCTCTCATATAATTATGTAATAAGACTCGCAAAGCAAAAACAGTAATTTCTTAAGTGCATTTATATGAATTTTTTTAAATCGGTCCAGTAGTTTCGGAGCTTATTCAATTCAAACAAACAAACAATCAAATTTTTCCTTTTTGTTATATTAGTGTAGAATAAGTAAATACGCATTCAATTAAATATCAAATCAATTCCGAATTTAGTCGACATATTAAAACCTTTTTCTAAATTCTATTTGTGCTAAGCTGTTCCCAATAGTATTTAATATCTAAGGAATCTTCAAATCTCACATACAACCATGTATACAAGCACCTTCATTTAAACAACGTTTATTCAAATGCAAAATTCACTGAACCCCGAAATATCTAGTAAATGCGCACTTAAATTTTACCATCTTTTTATTAAGAGCAATCTTTTTGCACGGCGATATAAATGGAGTAACGAGTTGGGCTTCAAACTTGTGTTTAAAGTCGTATGAAACGGAATTACCTGAAGCGATGTCGTTTAAAGCTCTTTTAGAGCTGTGTAGCGTGTTACGTTTAGTCGTTTGGTTTAACTTTTGCTTTATAATGCTGTAACGCCGCGTATAACATAGTGTTACGTAATTATTGTTCGGAGCGCGACACATGTATTCACACTTCCCACTTGTACCTTTTAACCGAAACTTTCAGACCTTGTATGGAATAAATTACACGAGTAAGTGCTTGGTAATTATTTATAAAAAAATATGTATATCAAAAAGCTGCAAAAGTTAGAATTTGATAACATTACTACATCGCTATATAAAGTGTTTTTAAACGTGTAGAGAATTTCCAATTAGAGGAAGAAAAATCATTAACTATTTCAATGGAAGGGTTCGGGTAACATTACATTGTGTATAAAGCGACCCTTTTAAGCAAAAGTAAAGCATGCGAAAATGTAATTAAGAACAGTGGGTTAATTCCCTTTTTACGTGCCTATATAAATTAGCGAACTTATAACATATTATAATATACAGAAGCGTCTATGAACGCGTCTCACATTAAATTTTATACATAATAAAATGATTTCGCTTTGTCTAGTTTATAATGAGAAAACTTCGAAGCCAGGATTGTGAGAATCTTCTGCAGCTATATTTAATGGCTCTATTTTTCCTAATGCTTTAGAATTTATAGTCATATGACTATAAAGATCAAATATTTGGTAAGTGTATAATATATATTTTATGTTACGTAGTTACATAAAGCTCGCGTTCAAGGAGTCTAAAATGCCTATTATATCCCAAGGGTGTTATATTAAACCACCGCTTGTCGTAAATTGTATAACTTCAAAAGTGTGAGTTTATATTTTAAAGAGCAACTGAGTTTCAGACGTAAGCCGTGATTTCGTATCACGATTTTGCTCTGCGATATACTTTCCTTATAAAAATATTCGCAACGAAGGCAAAGAGCCGGTTTTATTCACGGTACGCGCACCTGCCGTAGTCGCAACTTGCAATGAAAATTTGTCGTCTTCTTGCCAAATTTGAACTTATTCTTCGAAAAGCATTTCAGTTCAGACCTTATTTTGATGAAAGGCACTTGAACGATACTTTATGAGTTTGCGAGTGTTAGTAGAGAGATAGCGCAAGTTTAAAACGGCCATTTTCGCCTTTGTCAAAAGATACTACGCATATAAGTTTTTAAATGCCATTTTTCCGATTAGCTAAAGTTAAAAATTCATTTATGGGTCAAGGTATACGCTTATACAATAGAATTCCTCACAATATTAAAGAGTTTAGTAGTTCTAAATTTAAAACTTACATAAAAAATGTACTAGTTCAGAGAGCGTACTACAGTATTCAGGAATATATGGACGATAAAGACCCATGGAGGGTTGTCGCGTAAAAACCACAGGACAGTTCTTTGGCATATTATGTAGTTAGGTAGATATAAGTTACATATTATGTAAATTTATTGACATTATTTAAAAGAGCAACTATGGAGTTTCTTGCCGATTCTTCTCCATAGATACTGCTTTCCGAATCGGTGGTAAATGTTAAAAATACTATGTAATGACGATTCGAAAGTGCTACTAAATAGTAGTCTAATTGAATAAATGAATGTTTGAGTTTGTTTGAGTTTGAATTAAATCTTAATTAAATTATTTGACTTAAATAGTGCTTGGTGCTATACGAAGAATTCAGCAAGATCACTCAACTAAATCGAGTATTTCTTTTAAAAATAAATCTTTTAGCTCAAAAATAATTTCTAAAGTTGCAGAATATTCAATTAGCCAGAGCAAAGTAGCGAATACGAGAATGTGTTAGAAGTATTTGACGTTATTACAGACTGAACAAGACAAAGGCGGTAACACTGCTGTGTTATTCATGAACCCTATCCCACACCTTTGCTCGGACTTGGCGTTAAATTTGTCCATTTTCTCTGGAAATTTTTGAATAGTATGCGAAAATTGTTAAAATTGCAGGCAATATGAAATGAAAATGCAGCTATTTTATTATATTATATTTTTGCTAAGGTTTAAAACTTGAATTTTTCGAGCGTGTAAATTTGAAATACTGGATGTTTAGCTTTGGGTATTTGTTGTTCAGTCATTGAAAACTAAAACGCAATCGCACGTATCGTAATGAAATTTAGCACACAAATATTATAATCATTGCCGTAATTTAATTTTGAATAAAGTGTAGGTTATAGGTAAATTTCGCGCTATTGAGGTGCGCTAATGGGTCGTGTAAAATATAAACAAATCCATACTATAATATTATAAATGCGAAAGTAACTCTGTCTGTCTGTCTGTCTGTTACTCAATCACGCCTTAACTACTGAACCAATTTGCATGAAATTTGATATAGAGATATTTTGATACCCGAGAAAGGACATAGGATAAGTTTTATCCCGGTAATCCCACGGGAACGGGAACTATGCGGGTTTTTCTTTGACTGCGCGGGCGATGCCGCGGGTGGAAAGCTAGTATATGTATATGATAAACCTATACATATAATCTACTTAATAATAATCTACTTTAGTAGTGAGTACTTAGTGACGTTTTCTACGATCCTCAGTATTTTCCATTTCTGTGAATGTATTTCAAATATCATCATCATCTGTACCTATTTTAATAAAAAAATTAATAGGCTTATCTTAAATATGAATACTAACTACAATAGCTTTAGTATAGTTACAAAATGCACCTAATATGAAAAATAGTAATACAAAAAGAAACAACAAATGCTCGGGGTAACTACATACACGCCGATGCCCATTAAAAGGACTTTGTATGAAAGGTACAAATTAACACATATGGTGCTTTAAAATGACTCCCAAAGTTAATGTTTGCGATTTTGTGGTTATGTATGTTTCAATTAAGCATATTTGTGTCAAATATTCTGTAGTCTGGAGCAAAAAGAAATTATTATATTTTAGATTAAGTGCCTTTTAACTTAAACAAATTAGTCACACTTACATGTATCTTTTTCTTATCTAAAGATACGATACTACAAGGAATACTTTTCAATTTAAGCACATATTTTAACAATTACTTTCTGGTAATAATTTATATGATTTTGTATGTGGGTATGTTTTACGAGGATTTACGGAAATGTGGATAAGCTGAAGGAAAAACAAAATAAAATATTGATTACGTACAGTGGACATTAATATGAAAATTTATTAATTAAATGTATATAATCTTCGCTTCATGCATTTCTTAATGAAGCACATTTAATCACTGTAATTAATTAATAAAAGCACTTTGTACCATTTTGTTGCTTTTATCAACAGAATGCAATTTCATAAGTATTGGTACCGCGTATGCTCTTGCATACAGCTTACGTATTCCCGGCATGTGTTGTATGAATAATAATAATTAATTGTAATAATCATATATTATGTATAATTTTTAAACTCTTTACTTTTTGCGCCAGCACGTTCAATTCTCACTTATTAAATTTTGATACGATTTAAAGTCGTAATAATACCTATGATTATTCTTTAAATATAAATGTTTAGCCTTGTTTAGCAAAGAGTTACTAGTTTAGTTTGAATCAGAAATAAACTTTTTGCTCTCTTTTTCTTTTTATTCGCGTTCAAAATATTATTTACATTATATACATAAATAATTGTCAAAGATATTATTTCAAGTAATATTTAACATCTTTACGTATACTCCAAATTTACTACCAAATTTATAACCAAATGATCGCTACTAAATTTGCACGGGCTTATAACGAAAATAAACCATGCAATATCAAATTTTAAGTATTTGTAATGGAACACTGAGCAAAACGAATTCTTAAACACGTACCCTTAATATCGAAGCTTGTTCCAAGAATCTGGCGCTTAATGAGAATTCCACTAATTGGAATTTTACTTTTTGTACATAAGATGGAAATTTCTACCAGCTTACTCGAGACCATTTAAAATATAAGATCTATCTATATGTTTGTGCATTATAGTCTGTCCACTATAAGAATTGCTTTTTGACAGCTCGACGGGTGATACCAGAAGTGATGTTCAAAAGATTATCGATTGTGATACCATTTCAATTATAAATTCAAAATATTATCATAAATCGAATCAGGTACGTAAATAATAATTACAACGTAAACGTACTAATAAGATATGTAATAATAAGACCACATATCTATGCATTGTATGTTAAAACTAAACTAAACTAATATTTTATTATTTATTGGTTTCTATCTTACAATTTGGTTGTCTTTACGTTTAAATTATATAACATAATAGAAGAGTTTTTCTGTATCGGATATATTTTACAGAGTATTTCTATTGATTATTTTAATCTATCGACCCATCATTGAATAATTCTGTGTAGGCATCACTAAGTGGGCGGGACCTGTCCATGAAGTACGATAATTATTTGTATGACATTTTAACATCTACAATACAATTATACATAGGCGTGAAGCTGTCAAAAAGCAAATAATATAATGGACAGAGTATAGTCAGTTTGGTGTGTGGTTGTAACGACTTATTAATTACTTTCATATCAACTTTCGATACCCACAAATTATAGGTTTAATCGTTGGGTTTAATAAATAAAGAAGTTTTGTTAATCCATATATGAGTACTTTTACATATCAAATTGAAATAAAACTAGTTGAAGCTAAAACTTATAGGCTCGACCTATAATCACTTTAAACTAGTGTTGTAAGAATTAATGTGTGGGTACATTAATCGCCTTAACGTCTTAGATTTATTAATAATATCGTCGTTAATAATTTTACTTTTTTTAAGTTTACGAGGAATAAATGCATTTCCTATGGAATATAATATTATAACCTGTGTTTCATTCGGAAACATTTTGAGAAGGAATGCAATGAGTCAAACTATCACTAACATAATATATTATGATTTTAAATTAATTAAAAAAGTAACGTTCATATATACTGGTCACTCAAACTGAACTGGAATAAAAACTGAAAAATGTACCTGGCGTATGCCACAGGAAAAGTGCTTAGCAAAACAATTTTCTAATTCAATTTAAAGGGTTTTATTACAAAAACAAAAACTTTTTCTTCTTGATAATTATTGCAGAAATCAAACAAAAATTATCACTAAAGTTGAGTACTAATATCAAAAT
Source organism: Colias philodice (assembly GCF_061535455.1). Classification (NCBI taxonomy): domain Eukaryota; kingdom Metazoa; phylum Arthropoda; class Insecta; order Lepidoptera; family Pieridae; genus Colias; species Colias philodice. The sequence goes on along the minus strand of NC_143095.1, from coordinate 4,706,826 downwards.
GATATATTGATTGCTACGAATATGTTTTGTTCTGTCCATACAATTATGTTGGTCATTTGTTGATTAGAGTTACGCATTATCTGCAATAAAATAATTGTGTTATGTTATTCATTAGAGGGGATACAACGTGATTAAGTACTTTTGAATAGTGGGAGTTAAATTGCATTATTAATTCATTAATTAATTAGCCTAAATGTACATGTAAATAGGTGGGAGATTAAATTGACTGTCGTGTATAATTAATTGGCGAAATATTATTATTGGATTAATGATAGTTTTCTACATATTAGTGAACGCGTTATATTTAAGTAAATATGTGTACAAATAATTTTGTTGGAAATATTATGATTACTGAATAATATGAAATCAGATGACTGTTAGTCTTATTCAGAAAATTAGAATAGATAATGTCTTAGTCGGGACTTTTCTATATTTTAGCTTCAGGTTAGGTATTGGGGAATGCTCATGCCTCGGGCTGCCTGTTTTCGAAACTCTTAGACTTGTCGGAATTTCCGTATGACCAGCCAAGTAGGGATGACTAATTAAAGAATGAAATAGTTTTGCAGTATCTATGTATCTCTATCTTTCTATTTGTAGTAACGACCGAAACTTAGTTTAAATAAAGTCATTACGATGTACCTACTTGCCCACGACTTTAACCTTGCATGCTTGCTTGCTTTATTAAGTTTTTGTATCATGGACAAAATATATAGCTAAATAATATCTTAAAATAGCTCTGTTTTTGAAGTGAAACTTCTTTATCGGGGTTGGAAAAAAATTGAGTGTAACATTTTTTCGATACGCGTGACATTTTTCCGTTACGCGCCATCTTTGATTCGACGTATTTCTGTAAAGTTGCATATAGTAAATTATTTTTTGAAAAATAAGGTCATAAAGAAGTTTCACTTCTTACGTGTGTACACTAGTACACGCACACATTTTTTTATCATGGCATGGTTTAAATGTTTTTTTGTCTGTACTATACACGTTGGTTGGTATACATAGTTGGATTTATACATACCTACATAGATCATATGAATTTTACGTATAAGTTGGAAAAACTTATATATCTATTATATTTTTAAATAAACAGCCTTTATCCATCATAAAGTTAAATTTAACGGATGACCGACACTATATTTATTCAATAAATTCCGATCTGAAGCAAAACTTCATAACAACAAAGTTATTCTAAAATAATTACCAATTTTGAAGAGAGTTTAGTAGCGTTTATTTAAAGTTCAAATTTATGAGGATAGAATATTATTGTTTGTGAATGGAATATAAACATACTTAGAAACTTTTGCCGACCATTAAAGCTTTATTACCTAGGAATAGAGGAATCATAGGGTAAAGTAAATGTAGCTAATTATTGTTACGAAAATAAACGTACAAAGCAATTAGGGCTTTCGATAATAATTACAATCTAATTAAGGGTCTGTGTTATACCCTAATGATATCAAACATCTTTCTGAATACACATGATAAATGTCTCGTACGCATCAACCATGTTTTTGGATCTTATATCACAATAAAGGAACACCTACGCAGACACATACGTCCACAGGACTACACGAAGAAAATGTGTTAATTTTTCTTAATTTCGATTTATGTTTTAATTACACAATAACATTATATTGAAAGTAAAATGTATTTTTAGCATTAAAAGCTAAAAACACATCGAACTTTTTAAATTAAGACATTAATTAAAAAAAATCAATAAATGTTTTGCACACTTGTAGATTTTCCCACTCTTTTATAGTTTTTGCTGATGACTTTAATTACCCATCCACCTTTCTTTCACATTATTATATAAAGTAGGATAACTGCTAAGTCTTCGAAGATCAAAGGCCAAAGCAAAGTTGTTCTAGTCTGCTGACTATGCAGACATGTTTCATTATTGTACGTCGCTTACCTTCTTCTTTTACCTATTAAAGTTCGAAACATGCTTGTTATCTATGAGTCTATGACATATTAATTACTGTAATACTAGTATCAAGGCTAATGAACGCTATAAATTTATGAATAATTAAAAGCTTTTAAGTTATTGATACTTAAATATTCAAATCCCATCGGATATACCCAACTGTTAAAGATGTTAATAAATTATTGTGAATAACATCATGCATCAATCATGATCCCACTGCAGGGACACTTGTCCTATGGAGGTTTATCCCATAATTAACATTGTCCAAACATTGGAAGGTCGATAAGACAAATAATATTTCGTCATTAAAAAAATATTCTTGCTATGCACCTAGCAAATAAAAAAAGGTTACATTACCTTAACTATCCATACTAATATTATAAATGCGAAAGTAACTCTGTCTGTCTGTCTGTTACTCAATCACGCCTAAACTACTGAACCAATTTGCATGAAATTTGGTATGGAGATATTTTGATACCTGAGAAAGGACATAGGCTACCTTTTATTGCGAAATATGTACCACGGGCGAAGCCGGGGCGGACCACTAGTAAATAATAATCTAAACAAAAGTATATTTGATCAACTATATTGTCTACTTCTTTTATTTTGGGTGTTTGGAACACGATCGAGCCGAAGTTCATGTTACGTATTATAATTACTTATAATTAAATTAAAACGTAATAAACATTGGTTTTAATATCAGCTTAAAAATGATAGTGAATATTTGTGATTGATAGATTCAATATTAACCCATTGACCACCGTAAGCCCCGATCGGGGCGCGACACAATAGATTTTCTATTGTGTCTGTGATTCCGAGGACTGATGGATTAAACTGCATTTGCGATTTCTAGTTCACTAAAGCAGGAACGCTAAAATCTTTATAGGACTTATACGAGATAACCTCGTCTAAAAGGCAAAAGCATTTCAAATCTATTCGATTACCTACAGATTTCTTTGTAATAGCTAATAAATTGGTGAGCTATTTTTCTCTAGCGTATTTCTAGGCGTTTTATATTAGACTGATTTGTAAGACACTTGAAAGGTTGATGCTATTTTTATACAGCTCATATTCAATTTACGAACGAGACGACTATCAATGTTAACAAAAGTTCGTATTGAATGTCATAGAAATCTAAGAGACTGTTATGAACGAGAGCTTTTTAGGGATAAAGATCTAATATATGCATCGATCGATAAATTTGGAAAACATTTCAGTGGCCGTCGTTACACTTTTACTGAAAAGATGAATATGTTTTAGCTTTCTTAAAGTCAGATGAGAATAAATGTTCTATACATGTGTAAAACTTTTGTGGATGACTGTACCTACGCTAGGAAATTTATCACAAAACGTAAAGAAAAGCCCATAGTAAAACTGCGTCACGAACTGAATTATGGGATGTTGATAAATTGTTTATAGATTGAGAACTTGCCCTTTCCGAAGATACATTGTAATATGAAAGCGGAATGTCAACGACGCTGGCATCAATCACTTACGACGAGCGGGATTACTCGGAGCGGGGCGTCATCCTGAGGCAGCGCGAATTTACATAAATAAGCTCATCTGTATTCTGCATGCATGCGAAGTGGAGCCCATGCAACAACATGTGCCATTCAACTTGCAGACCTCTATTATTAATTGTGGAATTTGTGGACCGCCGACGCAAGGGACACTACGTTGTTTCCACTTTAATATAACAGCTTTAGTTTTACTTGCTCATTGAATCATTTCCATTGTGTATTTGACCAGCTACGCTTTTACTCGAAATTCTAATTTATATGCAGTGAAACGGAATGTGCTCGGTCCTTTAATATGCGCATAATTTTCTATTATAATTTAGCGTAGGTACAACGTAAATGTTACCTGTGGAAAAATTATTAGTCGTTTATATGTGGTCAGTTTCTACATTTATCATGAATTTTAGACCACCGATCGTGTGGATTGTTTTGCATACGACACATGTCTCCAATATAGTAGCGTTCATGTTGTGAAGTACAGTGCGATATTTCTAACGTGGTCGGATTTGCAGCTTCATCGCAATTTTAAAATCCAATATACTGCATTCCGTAGAGTGTTAGCATACTTCAGTTTGGACTTCTAAGCATTTGTGAAGACCGTATCTAACCGCTGCACACGTGAAGGTGAGGTACGCATTTCAAATTTTATTGTGCTGTCCCCTTGGACAAGGTATTTTACATATTCATTATTTAATTTCACACAAACGTTAGTATCTTTAATCACCAATTATACACGCTCGTGCTGAATATATGATTCATTTCCCAACGTAATCAAAATCGCAAAACAAATTCCCTTATCCGAGGTAAACAAAATATAATTCCGCGATCTGGGGACTACGGACGGAAACGTGTTATGAAATTTTCGAAAAGTTACGGCAACCGGAAAGCTTTTAAATCGATTCATGAAATCAAACTTTTCCATCCGTTTCGTGGGAACAGGTAAATTATAAGTATCGAGGTCTAGCTGTAGATACGCGTATTACGGATTTACGTTATTTCAATTTCACATTTTGGATTTGCCATTTTAAAGTATTATTGTCGTTGGTAGTAAAATAAAAATAAAAAATATCATTTAATTTAGCTAAATAGGACAAACATATTTTTTTGTTAATATAATGTACCTTCTTTAAAGTATTTTTGTAGATACACATTTCCCAATAAACTAAAACTGTCTCTTTACTTAGTCAGAAAATAATGTATTAGAGACAGACATTTTGTCAATTATAAATACATTTTGTAATCTTGCTAAACTGTAACAATGTAATCGTGTAAAGCTTCATAACTATGCAACTTAACATTAGTTAACCCTGTGGCTTTCATAACGCAACTTGATCGTAGATTTAAATTTTAAGCTCGTAAATTAACCCTTCATCCTTTTGAAATAGCAAAGGGATTGGGACCTAATGGGCTATTTGTGAAGCGAAATGGGCCGGCCAGGCCGGGCGTATTAGACAATTTGGACATATTCCGACTACGCTCTATTCATAAAGCTTGTGTACTCCACAAATTTTAAAGGTCGTATTAGTTGAACAAACTTTTATGAACTTGTCGGAGAGTTTCAATTGAGTTAGTACCACATGTTGCCTTATATGTTTTCCAACAAACCGGGCAAACTATTAGGCACTTTATTGCTGGACAAAAACATTTAAAGTGAAATACGACACACAGAAGCCGGACTTCTTTATTCTGTGTCATGAGACAAGACAAAGACGTCTCTTATGTATATCTTAAAATTCAATAATATACTTTTATATTTGTAATTGGTACTTATCGAAAATACGTCTCGAAAAGTATGACTTATTTCCGCTATTCAGTGCTGCCTGAAATGCACCAAAAGCTATAATTATGACTTTTGAAAAATCACAACAATCCAATATGCAAGAATCTCTCAAAGTTCGGTGGGAAGTTTCTGCGCTATAACTTGTACTTTCTGTTACCTCTTCCATTGAATTGTTTGAGTAATGCACTTCGGCTTTTATTCGCACTGTGCGATGTTGTTTCTTGTTCAATAATTACATAGATCGTTCGCTCATAGTTTAAGATCAAACTTAACTCTGATTTTCTCCTTAATAATTAATAGCTCGTTCGAATAATAATTAGTTATCTCAACAAATAGAGATGGGCTGGAAATGAACAATGGAATCAGAAGGAATAAAATATGTAGCACGACTGGGACTGATCAAACGCAGAATAGATAGGATGTATTCCCTAGCGTAGAGGAATATTCCAATACCAGTTCCTGTTATATAGCAATCTTCCTTCTTCCTTTTCTGACTTGATGTTTGGAAAATACCATTAACCTTTTTGTTTATAGTTGAATCAAAATTCAAAACTATTAATAGGGACTTCTCGGTCTGTAGTCTATAGTGGGACTACAGATGCAGATGCAAACGAGAGTTTTTTTACACTATTTTCTTATTTCTAGGTACGATTGTCATATAATGTTCAAGAAGGTAGACTCTTCATTTCGCATAACTTGTGCCGTAATACCTAAGTAGTTTATATTGAAGACTGAGGGTGCTCTGTTTGAAAAGGTCTTCCTGGAAACATAGAAATGAACTCTTGAAATATTTTCCAGAATTCTTGAATAGTGGTGTAATTAAAAACATAACTAAACAATTGAAATGCCTAAATGATAATTTAATATCAGAGTGTTTGAAATAGTATTTGGTTTGAGTATTTTACGTTGATTATGCGACCACCGAAATCTTGGTTAAACAAATTAAATAAAGAATAAATTATGTTTCTACGTCTTTAGTGAGTTAATTATAAATTTAGTTGACAAATATTTACAAGAGGATTCGACATGCCGTCATGCTAAAACAAATTTCGCATCTAAAAATATGTTCTATTTATTGACAAATGAAATAAAAAATCAGAAGTACGAATTTAATATCAATTACGATACTAGGTATATATTGTTTTATGTCCGAACGATAAAGAAAAATAATATAATGTACAGAATGAGCTTAATACATCGTATAACTTATTAATTTTAAAATTATTTCTTTACCAATTTTAGCAATTTAGACGACTCTTATTTATATTAGCAATTATAACAATCATCTTGAGATACCAATTATCTTAATTGGTGTATTTGAAATGCTTAAAACTAAAATGATAAATAAAAGAACACAATCATACAAATTTTTCTAAAGCTTGTGGCCAAGACAAATAAGATATACCTCATATCATTTGCTATTATTTGTATAAATTGATACCAGTCGAGTTAACCGAAGTATAAATAAAAAGTGTTTTTTATTTATTCTTCACTACACAGATAGAACACGCGGCTTAATCTCTTTTTTCTTAGCACTTAATGTATGATTTTATCATAGCACTTAATGTACTATCAAAAACATCTAATATAAAAAGGAAGTATGAAAATTAAAGAGAAAAACGAAGTGCTATCAACGTGAAATATTGGTCTAATTAAGATGACATCAATTGCGTAACCATTACATGAGAGGAAATTTGATTTCTCTGATAATTTTAATGAACACTTGACCTTCTTCTTTAGCAATAAATGTTTGTTCCAAATTAATAGAGGAAATAGAAAATAATTTAATAGAGTAGGTAAATATATACTATGTATATATCAGTTTTATGTAAAAGTTGTAGAAACTAGTAATGTCTACAAGATATTACCTATATTTAAATTTTAACTGGGGTCCCTGAGTATTTCTTCCTTCAGCTTGCCAGTTAGCTGGAGTTTTTTAAGATTATTTCCTCTTTTTCTTGTAACTTATTCAGATAATTGTGGAATTCATTATAAACAGGTGCTGGAAAGCGTATGGAGATGGCAATGCCGCTTTAAATTTTATTTGTTCTTTTAGTTCAGGAAATGCAAAGCATGCGTTTCCAACACCACATTTCAAATGCGTCTTTTCAAGAGCAGTTTGCCATTGGAGCCATTTATTACAACGGCAAATGCTGTTATCTTTATTTATACGCTTGTTGAAGCGATTGATACAGAATAATAACACAAGTACTTAATTCATTTTCAACCCTAATTACCTGCTACACTATTTTCAAATATGTATCTATGATATCTATCTAGATGTGCCAGTAAGTGGCACGCTATTTTTCCTTTCTCGTTTGATTCGATATGGGATAAATGTGCCATATTGCCGAATAGGAAATCGATTGTAGCAAACTTAATATTTGTGTGATGGAGCAATTTACTACAAGCTTGATTACGTCTGAAGCGAATACAAGCCATAGCTTAATTGAAAGCGCTGTCTGTATATCCGTAGGGTGTCCATAAGCATCGACCGAATATATTGGTGGTATTAGTTTATAATTTATAGGTATCTACAAGTCGTTTGATCTATAGATTGTGCATCATTAGAACTTCGGCTAGATATTAATACTGTTAATGTACACCTAGGTATACCATGATACACAATTGAAACATTGTTTCTACAGAGATACGGTTTTTGTGTTTTAGTCTGCTTGTTCCAATAGCAGTATACAGGGTGTCCCACTATTGGTATACTAAGCGCGAAGGAACTTGTAGTTTTGCATACACTGATCACGTAAAAAATACTTTTAAAAAAAATTACGTCCAAAATTTTTTGCTAAATTTTTCCTGAAAATCCATGTTTTCTTCTCTAGCTTCGCGCAGCCGGCATATTCCGCTTCTCTAATATGATCATTTTATCTATGAAAACATAATCTTAAACGATAGCTCACGTGCTGGTGGCAAAGTTGGGCGGCTCGCTTGTTATGGGTGTACACATAAAGTTTTAAGAATTCATCTATTTGAAAAAAAAATGCGTCTGGAATTTTTTAATTATTTTTTACGTACTCAGCGTATGCAAAACTATAACCTCCTTTGAGCTTAGTATACCAACAGTGGGACACCCTGTATAATCATTGAACTTTGATAGGTTTTTAATTGATAAACAGAAGAAGGCATTCTATTTGTCATACATATATTAAAAAAAATACAACGCACACAATCAAGACAATTTAGAAATGAAATAAAAATATTGATTTTCACGACACAAATCTTTAAGCGAGCAACGATAATTATGGATTGGTTTGGCTGGACGCTTTCATGGGACATATCACATTACACGAAATGTATGGACGAAATGGGATCACGTCATAAAGACGCACGCTTTATGATGAAAGCTGGTTCAAAGCACTTATTATCGAGAGACAAAGATAAAGTCATCTACTATCGGCTCAAACACACTCGTCTTGTCAGACATGTGATAGGATATGTCGCTCTCATCGATAAAGGGAGTTAACGCGTTATGCCTGAGACACTGCACTTAAATCATCCCTAACAAAGGGCTAAACATGACCTCCAGTCAAGTTTTGGTGCAATAAAGTTTAAAAAAATGTTAATGAATTTTCATAAATTTTTAAGTGAATTCAATAGACACATATTGTCTTATATTGATGGATGTTGTGGAAAAGTTTAATCTCTCTGTAAAAAAGAGCGTGTGTTTTAGATGTGAAACTACTTTGGCAAGATTCAAAGATACCAAAATCTTCGCCTTACTCCATAACGTGATATTATTGCCATGACGCGACTCGCGAGCGAGCGCGCACGAGCAACTTTGTCTCCGCAACTATTTTGTCTCTTCACCCATGGGCTAGTATGAAAGTGCGCGCACGTAGCGACGCAACTCCCCATACAAATTGATGGGAGAGACAAAATAGTTGCGGAGACAAAGATGCTCGTGCGCGCTCGCTCTTAAAACAGTTTCACTTCAAAAATACATATATAGCGCAATTAAAACATATTTGGTAGGTATTTACCCCTAAAATAAATTTTCCCATAGTGATAAAACCATAATAGCATGCGCACTCTTGGTCTACATATTAATGCAGATTGCAGTAATTAAAGATTCAAATGAAGTCCAGTCAGGCTTAATATTCGCAACCAGTTGCTTCGCTTAATATGTAAGCATCTTTGAGACAAAACTTTTAATAAAGTGGTGCAACATTTGCATCTTATGTTTAGGTATTTACATATTACTTGCCTTAATTTGGGACGGCAACAAATTTTTATTTTCATCAATTTAATTTCAATTTCACTCTTGAAAATATTTAAAACACACATAATTTTTACTTAAACAAACAATTGTTTAAAACAATACATAATATTATACAATTAAATATAGATATTATATATTATCTAAACTGTATTCCTATAAGATATGTATGTTAAACTCAAACATTGCAGGACCGATTTCTCTCCGATGCTGTAAAAAATCTCACAATATTAACATTGCTACCACACCTACTCTCCTACTTCCCAGCTCTCCTTTGCTTTTTGGTTGTCTGGAAGAAATCGCTCATGAGCGATAAGACCGCCTACTGTACCTTAACCTCTTGTGCTGATTTTTATTGTCTTTCTGTCAGCTTCGTCTGTGTGTACAACACACCCCGGACACTCCATACAAAATGATCGTTTTGACAGTCACACTGTAGAGACTGCAAATGTGTGTGTTAACGCTTTATGGTTGGCACATTTGTGACTAGCGTAAAAAAAATTCGCGTTTTTCTGATGAAATACATCCGTAAACAGCACAATATCTAACCATTTTCTACGAAAAACGATAACCACAAATCCAAAATAATAAAATTACTTTAAGTCAATTTGATTAATGTTGTCAATCTTCGTTGCGTATCGTCCTTGCAGAAAAATATGGCCCATTTTATGTCTGATCGCGCGGGGGTGAGGTAAGTTTAATTTTGGCGGGAGGCGGAGAGTGTCCTTTCTGTAGCGTTTAGCTACTATTAAGTATTCTGTGGTACAATAAAGTGTTTTTATTTATTTATTTTTTTATTGCTATGTCAAATTCGATAAAGATACAAAATGATATCATAAAAATTATAACAGGAGAATACTTATTATCCGAAATTTCTTTCTTTCTGAATTTCCAGCTTATATGTAAATTTTTCCACAAGGGTTCATATTTTGTAATTTTATCAGACAGTTGCTGCTTAGCGAGGTGAAAGATTTATTTTTTGTTGACAACAGATGAACAGAGTATATTTTCTCATTTTTGTTTTTATTTATTGTAACAGTGGATTTATCTTTTATAAGCATGAAATGTTATGTACCTATATTTTAATTCTTAACACAAATAAAACATGATTTTTGTTTTTACAATACTTTACACTTAATTCATAAAACTCAAAAAAACTCAAACATTTATTTATTCAATTAGACTTCTTGGAGAAGCACTTTTGAAACGTCAATACATATTTTTTACATTTACCACCGATTCGGAAAGCAGTATCTATGGAGAAGAACCGGCAAGAAACTCCATAGTTGCTCTTTTAAATCATATCAGTATTACAATTTAATTTTACAAAATATGTAACTGTATATTATCATAATATGCCAGAGAACTGTCCTGTGGTTTTTACGCGATAACCCTCCATGTTATGTTATATGCTATAACTTAATCAACCTCCGAAAGCCAACAATATAAATTTACGTGAATATTTTTATTTACAAGTAGTTTCTTTCAAAATACACTCACATACATCTATATAGTGAAAAGTGCCCACGTATACCGAACGAACAAAATAGATTATTACTCAGCTTCTAAAGCTGTTAGTATTTTATAGAATACTTTTGTGAATTAACAAATTAACAATTAATAATTCTCAAAAAAGATCAACAAAAGAAACTTCCACGACGAATGCAGACTAATTTTTGTTGATCGAAGGTTATTATATTAAATTTCCCATTTTATTTTCATCATTGCTTGTCTTTCTCTGTTAGGAAACTTCTAATGTTTTATTATAACACTTTTGTAGCGTACAAAATTGTTTCACATTTGAAATGAGTAACAGGAAAGTATTATTCATGCGAAGGATAAAGCAGTCGTGTAATCTTCTCCGTATAAACTTTTCATATGAAATGACCTTTGGCCGAAACACTTTTCTCTTATTCAAGGGATCCCTCTTCGCCGGAACGTTGTGTTAACTGGCCATAAAACAATTGAAATTCTACTAGCAAGTTTGTCGTCTTTAATTTACTAAAGCACAAGAAGTTTCATATGAAGTTTTCGGTATTATCATAAATATATTTTTTTATTTATTACAGATTTATTTGTTTCAAACCAAATATTTGTAAAATGAGTATAATTGATACTAATTTAAAAGGGTTTCATAAGACGGTTAATGTATGTTAACATTTTGAAAAAAAAATTCAACATATTATCTTTGTTTGTACTGACTTTTCAGGCTAACCTACAGACGTTTTAAGGACTAAAAAATAATTATATTTGTTATATCAAAAATATAATATTTTGTCTCTGTTAGGTTTCATAATTCACATCATTAAATAGAAACTGATATCATTGTTCAGAGAGAATATAATATATTTTTCATATCGCCTCGGGAGTTGGGCATTTTATATTTTTGATAATGAGAAAGGAAAATATGTCAACTTGTGAATAATTGTGTTCAAACATGCTCAACGCAAAGAAAAAGAATCTACCTATATAATATAATATCTAAATAATATATATTTTTTCAATAATGCAGACAAAAATTATCGAAAATCATATTTATTTGAAAATACCTGCATTGTCTCGTATTAAAATACCATCCTCAGTATTCTGCAAAAAAATACCTAAATTTATAAAAATTATCAGGAAAAGGAATCACTTAGCACGTGAATTTATCATTCAATAAGAATCCATTCGGGATCTGCATTTGATAGACTGCACTAAATAATTTACTTAAAATTAGGTGCTCTTCACAATTGAAATATTATCATCCGAATACAACCAAGATTGATAACTATTACTTTTCAATATTATTATCACGAGAAGACCAACGTGAAAATAAAGTGAACAAATAAGCAAAATAAAATATAAACTTAACTTACAAGTTTCTCCGATGCTTTCTAACCGCAAAGTTGCAACTTACACGCAAGTAAGTCAAGTGAGTTAAGTGTAACTTATTTTCTTTACTAAGTCTCTCGATCGCAAGAGTCATAACATGCAAGTAAGCCAATAAATAACCTTTAAAAATTCTTAAATGTTTTTAATTGGTACTCAAGATCTTGTCTGGACGTATTGTAAACTTATCAAAAACTTTATGTTAGTTTATACTACTATTATAAGTAATATAAAAACAATATTTTCATATAAATAAATTTATGTTTATGATATTTTTTCAATATTTTTTCATAACCTCGCCAAAATTTGTTTATATAATATGAAATACATCATTCCTCCGTCGCACCAAGATGCTTGAAACATATGAAGTTATAATAATTGCAGAAACTCAAAGCGTATTTGTGCTAACTTCTAAATCCCAATATAGCCTTACAGTGTCTTCGTAATTGTTCTAGTTTTAGTTTTAATTAATTTTCTGACTTACAAGGCTTAAGGTTACAAGAGTCTTTCATTAACAAACTTGAATTACGCAAGAGAAGAAATACGAGCGAACTTCGATCATTGAATGGGGACGCCTGAACGCCTTTCAATGTAATTTATAAAAATGTTAAAGAATATCGAACAATTTTTATTATGTCGTTTATAACAACGTATTTTGGACTTTGAATGAAGTAAAATTTATAAAACTTTCTTTTGAATTACGTCGGTTTTCGAGTAAAACTTTTGATGTTGGATAATGTTTTGTACTGTTTTTCTTTTGTCAACTAGTAGGTACATACTCGTATTACGAGCTTCTCAATGCTTCAAATTTACGTTCGTGTATTTATACTGTAAATAATTTTAGAGCATAAGTTTATCATGTTACTTCATATTATATGTAAATGTTCCGAACTTTTAACATATTTAAATAAATAATAATACTCATTAACTGCAACTGGAAAAAAAAAATTTGATATCAAAAGCTTTGAGATGGCATTAAACGATAAAGAATAAATAATTATAAAATAAAAAATAAAAAATTAGGACCGATTGAAGTAGCCTTAATTCTAGTTAAAAACCATTTAAAAACTTATCTATGGTGACATTAAAGTTAACCAAATAACCGCAATTGAATTAGATATTAATAGAAATAATATTATTAATTAAAATAGCTTCTGATAGAGATCGATATTAAACGAAACTATGAATAGCAATAGTAATTATTAAGGGCATTATTCAATAATAATTAAACTTACATTGTTTCTACATCATGGAACAACTGTATTATGCTTTTTAATTAATATTAATCTTACGATGAAATGAAAGTTTATGAAAAGGTATTGTTATTCAAAGTGAAAAAGGTACGATTGTCGCACTTTCAATAATAATTAAACTGTAATTGTAAGTATTTACCTTATAATATTTTTTTGTATTTAGGTACATTACAACGAATAAAAATTAAATTGTCAACAAGGTTCTCTATTAAGATGTTTTGTAATTAATTTTGTGCCCGCAATAATATAGATTTCAATTATCATTAGGTTGAGATTAACGACCTTATAATATTTATGTCTCCGAGTTCATCGAAATAATTATTTTAAACTTGAAATAAATTCCTCAATATAACCAATGTTACGACATAAAATTGCAATAAAAAATACCTTGATATGTAGGTGCAAAAAACAAATATTTGTCAAAAATATTTATTTTCCTGTTCTGATATCGTACAAAAAGTCGTTTTGTCATCTGTTCATGTTTATTATTCAATTTATATAATATTTCATTTCATTTAATTTGAATACAAGCGAGCTCTTTGATCCATAGCAAAAATTCTAAAGTACCTGAATGTGCGGAGGCTTTTATTATACACATTACCTTTAATTTATATTTTTTAATAATGTCTGTTAGCTGAATCAAGAAAGTCATGGTACAAAAACTCAGTGTCAGTTGCTTCCATATTCTATGAAGATAATATTATCGTCCTTCTCTTTAACGTATGATCACAATATAAAAACATTCATACAACATTACTATGTTTTGAATGCTTATTTATATATTTTTATTCTTTTATCCTCATGTTATATTTACAAAGACATTCAAACACACCTAAAACCACTCTGAATCTTTTGTAACATCCATGAATTTATCAATGTGTTGCGGTAGACAATATGATCATAGATTGAGTAATACATGAGCGGTTATTAATGTATATTATACGTGGAAATATGGTTAGCTTAGTTGACATTTCATTACTGATATTTGTCGTTTCCGCTTCGGAACAGCAGCAATATACGTGCTGTCGTTGCAGACAGATTAGTCGCCATTGATATCTCGTCTATGCGCCACTCCATACTACGGTATCTTTCTGTAGCGTATCGTTTTGCGGAATCGTTAAAATCAATTATAAACATGAATTTAATGATCCTTTTATATGAATACAAAAGCGTGGGAACAATAGGAGACTATACAGCGGACATTCTATTTTTGGCTTACCAAATTATTATGTTTAATTTTGTTTAGGAAACTCAAGTCTCTATTAAATTCATTTACAATAAACAGGTTTACTAAACTACTCATAAAATATTTAACATCCATTATCTGTAATTGCAAGAACAATATCAACTTTCGTCGGATTATTCTCACCATTGTGAAAGTAATCCCGCCAAATATGCTGCACGGGCTGCTAATCCTTTTAATCTTTTAGAGCTGCGTACAGAGTTCAGTTAAGCGATTTTTAAAGCCGAAGGTAAGTTGCGGTGGAGGTAGTGCACATGTGTGGAGTTTTGGCAGTGGTCCCGGGCGATTTATCACAGGACATTGACAAACAGGACTGCACGGGTACGCTGCAATCGCGGATGTCCCTGTCTGCACTTCCGTGTCGCTATGAGTAATACCCATATACTGAGCGTTCGTAAACTTGTATTGTAACGTAACGTATTTAACGTTATTATTTTATATTTGTGGCTCTACAGCTAATGTAAGTTTAGTTGTGAGGTGGATCTATTAAGTCATGTTACGGTTTACCAAATGAATTGATCGAATGTAATTTAAGAAATCAACTTCATTATATTTTTATTATTTAAACAACGAAAACAATTTTGCATTTAAAATACTTTGTAATAATGCTTGAATAAGAAGAAAAATTTAGTTAACTTAAAACTTATGCATACGTATACAACGAACGTACCTATTCATTTTTACCACGCATGCAACCATGCAACCATGCACCAATATTTAAAATACATAGTTGGTGTACTAAGCATTTCATTTAACTCATTTAGCTCCAACCAGCTGTGCGGTAATTTTATTCACTCGAGCTTCGACATTTGATTGATTCAACTACGATTAACGCTACTTAGCTACTTAACAGACCGGATGACTCTCTAATGGTTGGACAGTTAAAATACCGCGTGTAATAAGACTAACTAAACGCTGAATTAGTCATTTTCATTGTAATAAACATCATTAAATGAAACTCTTTGTGGTCAATTATTATTAGACATATATTGTGAAATAGATTAAGCATGCATTGCATATTATTTGTATTTTAATTAGTACTTAGATATTTACATTTATTTAGGACTAGCTTTCCGCCCGCGGCTTCGCCCGCGTTTTCAGAGAAAAACCCGTTCCCGTAGGATTTCCGGGATAAAACCTATCCTATGTCCTTTCTCGGGTATCAAAATATATCTATACCAAATTTCATGCAAATTGGTTCAGTAGTTCAGGCGTGATTGAGTAACAGACAGACAGACAGAGTTACTTTCGCATTTATAATATTAGTATGGATTGGGGTACGATAGTAGATATAAATAACTTGCAATATTTTAAAATAATATGTTTGGTTGAATAACATTTGCACCCCGTTATGTCATTATAATATTATACATAAGATTGAATTATGCAGATTACGTTAAATTGATATTACAGTTGCAATAATATTCATGCTACAATTGTTACGATTGTAAAGCTGTATAAACATTACAAATAATTATGAAATTCAAGAGAGTTTTGAAGTGCACGTGAATGGCCCCAGTGTAATATTATGCTACAGAAATGTTTAAAAATTTTCGATTCAATAATAGAAAACATTTATTCATACGGGGACAACAAGTTAAGTTTTATTTAACGCAAGCGGACGTTAATTAAAAGTTGAATATAGGCCGCGACGTTATGCTCATTACCTTGACAAAAGTAAACATAGAATACGGGAGCCTTTTTGTTGGTCGAGATAACTGACCTCCTATGCAGATCTTGCTGTACCCATTGTACTGATTTTTATTAAGCACAAAAGAACCTTTGCGAGGGATTTGTTAGGGTATCCCATTACGCATGCCAGGAAGTATGAGTACAAAGGGAGGGAAGGAATGGTGTAGCCCCGACTCTCGTTTTATTTATTCACGAACTCGTAGGTAAAGTAAAAGTAATTCATGCATGCTTATTAAAAGCAAAGTGCTTCTGATAAAAAATAAATTAAGGTGGAACTTTTGTAATCTTTTGCTCATTATGTGAACGTTAAGCTTTAAACTTGTGTGAGGTTTTTCAGTTTTTGTTTTGAAAGTGGGCTTTTATGTGAATATTCCTCTTTGTTGCAGATTTAAAGACAAATGTTTTAAATCGGTGTTACTTGTAAATTAGTTTTATACACACTATTATTTGTTTTCGTTTTCTGTTTCTAGCATAGAATAATAAAATATATTGTTACACATTTCTTGTAAAGTTTTATGTTATGATAGAAATTTTTTTTGTAGTTATTTGTGATACAACAATATGATAAATAAATATGATCATAAAACTGTATTTCAAAGTTACCAGCTTAAAAAGCGAGAAAAAAATAGACGTTTATAACATACCTATAAGATGACTCGGACTATTAAAAACTGAAATAAAGTAATTGCTTTGTAATCGTAGCCTTAAATAGGAATTAGCTGTTCTCGGAAAATGAAATTTATGAGAAACCTTTTCATTACCTTTATTTTGTAATGTAGATAAAATAATGGTGAAAAAGTTGTAAGCTTCACGAGGTTAAACCGGCCGTTTGTCTATTGCGGCGCTTTATTTAATGATTTCATTTAGTTAATTAATTGTCTTGTTGTGCTTTATAATTTCACAATAATTGATAATCACCATAATATAATATTCCGACTCTTCTTTTTTAATGAATTAATACTATAACGACATCGTTATACCAAACTAATTCTAAAAAAAGAGCGTTTGCGTCGAGCACACGTGTCAGAAGTGAAACTTCTTTGGCAAGATTCAAAGATACCAAAATCGTCGCCTTACTACATGACGTGTTGCTGTGACGCGACCTTGAAATTTTACTCATAACGCGCAAAGAAGTTTCACTTAAAAATATGTAGGGATAGCTTCCCTACATATTTTTAAAATAATTTGTTAAATACAGAAAAAATGCATCAAATATTCAGAGGCGGTCTCAACGCTTACTGATATACCCTAAGTAAAAGACATTCTATTTTTCATACGCTTTCTGTCATTTTAACCGATAAATAATCTAAACAAAACATACCAGAAAATGGCTGATAGTAAGAACAAATAGTGATCGAAAAGTTACATATAACTTCAATGTTTCCAACACCGTATTAATACGACTAAATAACATTGTGATAAATGTGCGAACTCGCTCGTTTAGGGCAGATTGCATTGTTTTGATTATAAGGTTATTTCCCAGTAACAAGTCAGACAACAATTTAGTTACCTAACATCAAAGGCTCTCCGCAAACTTCTTCTCTCAGTTGAATTTTGATATTATACTATGTTACAAAATAAACGAACTTGTTAGCATGCATGTTTGAAATAACCTTAGAGTTTCGTTTGTTTATGAGTGAAATCGCAACGGGTGCAGTAAAATAGATAATAGGTATTACAATATGAAGTTGAAGAGTTTGTTTGTTTGGACTTGCTTACCTTGGGAACTACTGGGCCGATTGCATAAATTATTTAATTATGGATATGTAATGTGATCCCTGGGTGCCAGTCGTGGTAATACACACGAATTTGCTTCACCTAGTTAATTATTATTACTTTACATTATGTATCGAATCGTTGTTCAAACTTTTTCAGTCATTTAGATTCAGATAAAAATGTTCATGCGATCATGAAAACAGATAAATATTAAAGCAAGGACGGTAATTATGTATAGCATAAATTACTTAACTGTCTCTATTCCTATTCTTCTATCCAAATTGGAACGTTGTGGTATCAGAGGCTCTGTTCTGGATATATTTAACAGTTACCTTTCTGACCGTACACAATGTGTCATTATTAATAACATCAAGAGTGAGTATGTTTCAGTTTCTTTCGGCGTTCCTCAAGGCAGTGTCTTAGGACCTACCCTGTTTTTACTCTACATTAATGACTTATGTGACCTCTCTCTCAATAATTGTAAAATAATTTCGTATGCCGACGATACTACTCTGATTCTTTATGCTCAGACATGGAATGAGGTACGTAGGGTTGCTGAAAACGCCTTAAAACTTGTCCAATATTGGCTGCAACAAAATCTTCTTACCCTCAATATTGCGAAAAGTAAATTTATAACTTTTGCGCCCAAAATTTCGTCCATGCCCCCACTAACATTCACCATTTGCGCCCATCACTGTCTCAAAACTGACCCTTTTGTTCAATGTAGTTGTTACACATCTGGAGAGAGCCACTAGTTTAAAATATTTGGGAGTTTCAATAGATCCAACATTGTCGTGGAAGAAGAAGATCGATACCGTTTGTTCTAAAGTCAGAAATTTAACATATGTTTTCAAATGCCTCAGAGGAGTGATAGACTTCCGTTATTTAAAAACGGTCTATTACGCACTGATTCAGTCTGTTACTTCTTACTGTCTAACCTCCTGGGGAGGTTGTGTTAAATCTCTGATGATTCGCTTGGAACGAGCCCAACGGGCTGTACTTAAGACAATCACCAACAAACCTCTCCGCTTTCCAACTAGCGAATTGTATGCCCTATGCCAAATGCCGTCGGTACGTCAATTATATATACTAAAAATTGTTATGAGAAAACTCTTGGATACTTCTTATGACCCCAACCTTATAAATTCCAAACGTAGATATGACAGGGTGTGTACTATTGAACGTCGCAGGACCGCGGTAGCTGGTCGCCACTATCCATTTATTAGTTCCTTAATCTATAATAAACTCAATCAGGTTTTAAATATCTACCCACTCTGTAATTTTAAACTCAAATATACAGGGTTACTTGTAAAACACCGGCAACCTCGCAGGACAAGATAGCTAACATCATAAGTAACAACATTTGTTCTACGACTTTTGATAATTTGTTAGATTTTATTTTCATACAAAAATAAATATTCATTTAATTTTCCGTCTGAATATTATAAACTCTACGCCTCCCAAAAATTACGTAAACAAAAAGCGAACGAGAGGGGGAAGGAGGCGTCGCGTCGTCCATCCGATAATGAATAGAACATAGACTTACAAATGTAAGGAGAGTACAATAAAAGTTTAAAAAATCATTTAAAAATAATTTATTGCGTTATGCCAAAAGTCGTAGAACAAATGTTGTTACTTATGATGTTAGCTATCTTGTCCTGCGAGGTTGCTGGTGTTTTACAAGTAACCCTGTATAGTCCTTGATTGGCTTTTGTCCCGTTCGTATGAAGAAACTGAAGAAATTATTAAATTTACAGTCTAAAACTTGGCAAAACCCATACACACTCGCACATACTCACACACACACACTAACACTAACATACTCACACACTCACATACTCACACACTCATATACTCATACACTCACGAATACACATCTTCAGTCTCACAAACACACCTGCTAACTAGAATTTTGTACAACTTTTTTTTTCTATTTTTAACCGACTTAATTTGCATATTATTGTTAAACTTGTTACATTATTAAGATGGAACTTATTTTATGTATGGAGGTGGGCGTTGGCATCCGTGCCACAGCTCTTATGCTTTTACGGATGTCATCGTAATTTAAGTTTATGTACAATTTGTTTATGTTCCAAATAAAGAATTTTTGAATTTTTGAATTTGAATTATTTTCAAACTAGAGCTTAATCTTATGATAATAATATAAGATAAGAGAGAGAAGAGAACCTTTTTAGAAAAATTTCGAAAGCATTAATTCATTTTAATTATCCAGGTAGGTTCAAATAACATCAGCAAAATGAAATTTATTTGAGTGATTGATTAAAATAATGAAAACAACAACCTTCTTTTGTTTCGAATTTCTCCTGTGTGTTCATCTAATAAACGTGGAAAGAGGGAAATAATTAATAAAAAGCAAATAATTCCATCTACATTTTTAGAATAAAATAGCCGATTTTCCAGTTGTTGGATAAAGCTCGTAAAAAGCGACAATAGAAGCCAGAGGGCAGAAACTCACTAATTTCGAAGTTTTGTTCAATCGACGATTAAATTCGGATAAAAACGACAATTTGAGCAATTTAGAAGTTATATGGATAGGGATAAATTGGGCAAAAAAGATTATGGCATAACTTTGTATTTTATAAAATTTGCGGTTAAAAGGAATCAGTCATCTTTATTGGTAGTTTTTGTATTAAAATCCTATAAAAATAAACTTACCTTTAGACATTTCCATTTGTTGAGATATGGTCACCACTTCGCATGACTAATAATAATTTATGAAATAAAAGAAACATTATTCCGGACAATTATCTAAAACTCTCTTTGTTCTATTATTTAAAACCCGGTTTTATTTTAATTCACCGTTTCTTATATGAATACTGCCCATCATTGCACATGAAAATAAATGTACCTTTAAATATCAACATTTTGATTAGCTGCGTATTTTGTTAATGGGATCTGGTAGAGCAACATCCTAGATTACGCTTAATTAAGTGCATGTTTCAGTTACCGAGGGAGAATTTATCTTTCATAAATACGAACGTATGCGACATGCAAATTTTTCATGCTTTAAAGAATTTTGTAATATGGCTGGATTTTGCGAAATTATTTATTTGAGCTATTAAAAACTTAAATTTTTTTATATTCAGAATAAAGTCTTAAATATATTGTCCATCCGTAATATAGTCTTTCTTTAATATACGTAATATCTATAAGTAAATATACACTGATGTGAGTTAATAATATAATCTATCTTCTCCCATCTGTCTGTTCTATTCGTATTTTAGTTCTTTACTAGTTCTTTATAAGTAATGATACTAACATATTGTTTAAATATAGGTAGCTACGATATAAAGGTAAAAGGCACAACGATTTATTTGTAATTTTGGTAATTTTAGACTAGAGTAGATAATTTTTGAAACAAAAAAAAATCGCAGTCGGATGAAACCCATTAGAAAAGGAGGGGAATATGATAAAAATGTAAGGAAAAATAAATTACGGTCAATCCGAGTTCGGGAAGCGGGAGGGGGGAGCTTTTAAGAGAAAAAAATGGTTTCTCTCGATTTCCGACAAAACTACAAGTCCTATAGAAAAAAGTTCAATGGCAAAGTTGTAGATAATTAAAAGTTCTACAACTTTTGTATTCACAATTTTTTCACATAACCTAAAAATTTAGGTGAAAAATTCAAAAAACCAAGTTTTTGGTCTTTTATTTCTATCTACTTCAAAAATTTTTTTTTTTCTACGAAATTTGGTGGAAACTTACTTTATTATGTCCCAAATACACTGTAATTTATCTGATTGAAAATATTTATTTTTTCGCCTTATTTTGAATTAATACCAAAAAAACAACCTAATTTTCAATCGAAAAGTCACCCGTCAAAATATCAGCTTTTTTCAAAAACTTGGGGTGCCTTTTATTCATTGAAATCTCTACTTTCATATGGTGTAAAAAAAATAAACACCACCATAGTAAATGTTCTCAGGAAATGCATACAAACAGTCTGAAAATTAGCTTTTACTAAATCAGGCACACTTCTCGAACTACCTGAAATGTTTTTATCGACATCATTTTGCTTTTGAATATGCTGTAAAATATTAAACTTAGAACAGATAATTATTTTTCTTTTGAAATATTACCGAAAAGCCGATACAAGAGAAGATATAGAGTTCAAGAAGTGTGCCTGATTTAGTAAAAGCTCATTATCACACTGTTTGTATGCATTTCCACCCCAGTCTATTTACGTTCGTATATGCTTTAAATCTCACACGAAAGCCGACGTTAACACTTGATTAGTGACACATGTCACCCACAAGCGCCTACAAGCCTTGAATTCGTTGACATCACATGATTTGAATCTGGATGACATTTTAGGGAATATATGGAGTGCTTATCTTAAAGAACAGAATAATAAAATGAAAATTTTACCATTATGGCGCCGATCTGTTTACGTGTAAAGCGCGTCACACAAGGTGAAGATACTATAATATTTTATCTTAAGATACGGTTATCCAAAATTTTGTGGGTCATTTGTAACAGGATGGCGGTTCTACAGGGGTCTTAGTACGCAATGCCAATAAGAAAAATGATGGTCAGAACGCTGATACCGGATACCTTAAGATACTATAATATAAAATATAACCGTATCTTAAGATAAAATATTATAGTATCTTCACCGTGTGTAAGTGGTGCGTGTGTGAAGTAAATGGTCCCAAAGCATGCCTGACCTACATTAACATTGCAATATGTAAGACCCTCTCTGGCCTCGCCTGTTTTAAAAATATAAATCTAGATCTACCTAGATCAATATAATATTTAAATACGATCGAGCTATCGAAATAACTTGTTATCCCTTTACTCAATACACCCAACAAACATTATATATTCATATTATGCATTAACTACGTTTATATCATATTATGAGAAATAACATCAGATAATGTCACACACACATTACATTCCCATCTAGTTCAAATACAATTAACACATCAACTAACAGCGGTACATGTAAATGACTAACGCATTGAAGTTATCTCAAGCCGCAAATTCACTTTGTCTGAACCCATAAAAATGATACATAGCCGCACTTTATGCCATAACGCTTCGGGGTTTAGACGCGTTTGGGACATATAAGGACCGCGTGTCCCATAAACATAATCGCTATCATCAGCTCAGCGCTGGAAGACCGCCTGCCTACATCTTTATATCGAATATCCCTTATCGACAATGCTCGGTTCATTTTGCACTAAAATTTTGAACATTTTTAATGGCATGATAACAGTTTATGTACTTAAGCAATTATGATACATATAATATAATTTCATATATTTATTTATAAGTGTCTACTAACTCTACTTGTTATGTAGCTACAGGTTTAACATTCAAATGTAAAAAAATAAACTTGCACAAAAAAAACCTTCGGAAACCCTTTTTAAGTAGAGAAATGTTTAATATGTAAATTTTAAACTATGATTAATTTTGCAATACATAACAAACATAAAAGTTGAATAGAGATTTATTAACGATAACAAGGGACATTTTAGCAACTGATTTTTAAAAATGATTACTATTCCTCTATTTCCACATTATTTCGTATATTTCAGTCCTAATTAATTAATAACATCGATATCAATTCATGTTATACAAAGATAATTAATGAAACATTAAAATTGATTATAATCTATACTAATATTATAAAGAGGAAAAGTTTGTAAGTATGTATGTATGTATGTATGTATGGTTTTCACGCATAAACTACTGGACCGATTTCAAAAATTCTTTCACCATTAGAAAGCTGCATCTTTACTGAGCAACATAGGCTATATTGCATTTTCAAAAAAATTAGAGATCCTTACCAAAAATGCAATAATGTAACCCAAGGTGTAAAAAATTCCTCAATAAAACTTCTGTCATCGCGTGCGCTGCGGAATCTATTGAAGATAGAACAAAAAAATGTTCTACGGTATTATAGAATGGATCAATATCTACAAGAAAGTCCGCGATACCATATGTCCATCTTCAGTAGTTATGTTACTACAACAACTTTTTTACGTTTTCAAAGTAAATAGAAGTGCCGACAGTAATCAAACCATGTTATCCATACACATATATTAATCCTTATCCCATTAAATGATGTTTTATTATAGACTGTTTCAATACCAGCAAAATACTTTTTAAATGAAAAGAATTGGATATTCCATTCAAAAGATATAACGAATTTTTAAAAGTGTCAATCTACAGAAAATAGTAGGTATACTGTTCGAGCAGGCCGTAGTGCGGGGGACACGGAGGAATTCTACCAATATGCGTCTTGACGGAACACAGTGGGGTTTTGGTCGGTAGGAATCCGACATAACCCACGGCCCCTCCCCCGGAGGCCGTGGGTATCTATGAAAGATTTCCCCACTAAAACAAAAAAAAAAAGGCCGTAGTGCGGGACGGGGTAAAGGTGATTTTCATGTGATTAAAAATTAAACCTATAGTCCGACCTATAGTAGACTTTTCACTGTAACGATATCGCTATCTATGCGGGTGAAACCGCAGGGCATTGCTAGTCTAATTATAAAATCAAATGTTATTAGCAATGTATAGACTTTTAAACATAATGTTTTGTTATTAAGCTTTGTTCTATTCAAATGTATAAATTATGTAGGTACTTGGTCGTGGAATTGTTCTTGGAAATGTTTATTTTAGTTAATCTTTAGTAAGCCTAATATTTCTTCTTATCTATGTAGAGCGCCACTAAAGTAATAAGTCAAAATTATTAATGTAAGTAATCTTTCTATCATCATTCTGAATCTATAATATAAATCTTCCGTTGAAAACTAAGGTATCGCAAAATTTGTCAAGTCAAATTTATTCAGCTCCCAAAAATTTCAATAAGGCACTTTCACTCATACATCATACTTTTTACATTGAAACGGCAACATTTGTCACATCTTGACTAACCTCTGGTTACGAATAGTGTCCGTAAATTTTATGCTATCCATTTTTTCTGTACAAAAAATCACAGTAAACTCTCAGAAATTGAGCTTCTCGTACCTACAACATATTATGTCTATAAATTTAGCCGACGTGTCCAATATTTCAGACGTTTTCACCGGCCTGACCTGTTTTAATAAATCCTCTAGGATACGTGGATTGGTTGCTTTGGGACATTTTATTACATCAACAAAATATTTCACATGTGATTTATCTGTACGCAAGTCCAATAAAATTTCAAACTATAGGTCATAATTTAATAGCGTTATAATAATTTATGTACTTTCAACGTGGACAATACAATTTATGATACAAAATACAGTTTTTTACATTGGTACATAATAATGTGTACTTAATTAGGTTTTTATTCTATGTTTTTTATTGAGTCTGAAAACCTCTGAATATCGCTCTCCTTATTTCAATAATTACAATACATTTAAAATGGAATTGAATCATCATTCATAATTCACATGTTATAGTACAATGTACAAATTCATAATGTAAGAATTGTATCTTGCAGAACACGTGTATACAGGTAATAAAGTTGGACATCAATCTCGTTCAAATGACGTCTATTATTTTCCCACAGCTTTTTCTCGTAGTTGATCACCACTCAAATATTGATACGTCTAAAATATGAGTTATTTTTGTCCATTTAAAGAGTTCTAAAATGGAATTATTAAGTTATAACACCAGTATTGTTTGGGAATTGGCATATAGTTCTATAGAATATAAAGCTTTTTTTAATTAATACCCGATTCCTGGTAAAAAAACGTTTTGCATACGTCTGGCTAAAGCTCTTTCCCATGGGTTTCTAGTTGATATCAAAATTTAACTACCTAAACGCAAAACGTATCACTTTTACAAAATTAAACAGCCACCCTGACGAAAGCTGAATATTGCAAGCCACAATGGATGCATAGGTATCTATTTTTTGTACCGAATTTAAATTTAATTTAGTTTTTTTTAGTAATGAAAATAATAAAAAAAGTAAAATTTATACAAAAAGTAGCCTAATTAAAACAATAAATAAGAGGTAAAATATATGCAATCGGCACCTTGTTTTTTTCGCTTTGACTAATCTCCAAAACGTCTTAGTACAGGAGACCGTGGGAGCTGGAACTTCACCGATCTGATAACGATATGCGATTTAATAGACTTTGATCGATATTCTTTCATCACTTTCATAAGTGTCCACTGTCCAGGTAAACATGTCAGGTGTACCGTAGCGTTTGTAGCAACTATAATTATCGTACAAGAAAGCCACGCATGGAGCTTGTGAAAGAAGTCTTATTTCCTGATGAAAATTCTTCAATTTTTGTGTTACCAAATTAACATTGAACAGATTGAATTTTAAGAAATGCCTAATGCTTGTAAGGGCGTTGAAATTAAATATTTCTGAGACCAGACCAATAAAATCCGGAATAACTGACTAACAATGGGATAAGAAAAAGAATTAATCCTCTGGGGACGTTCAGTAATGGATTTCATCCCCGGCTTAGGAAGTGTCACTCAACGTCACCAAGATATCGTTTGCAATTATTTCTTTTTGCGACCGTTATAGACATTGATGGAATACAATTATTTGCAGCTCTCTTTCTTGGAATACGTTGGAAAGAAAAATTTTGTTGCTGTTAAAATTTTGCGAATATTTTTTTATATTAAGATTTGACGAATATGTAGCAGGGGGTAGTTATAAATTTTCACAAATCCAGCACTTCAGCAATCTGATGCAAACGCAGAGCAGCAGGATTCAATAAAAGGTGTTTGCTCTCTGAAAATGCTCCGAAACATTTTCACCAAATTGCTAGTTAAAAATTCTAAGTCTAAAACAAATCAAATAAATTAACGAAATGTTAACGTTGTATATGAACGACGATATTTAGTTACTTAATTTTGCAATATGAATATTAAGAATATTGACATGTCATTGACATTTTTAATATCATCATCATCAGCAGCAGCCCCTATAATATTATGTTACCACTACTGGGACACGAGCCTTTGTAGTAAATTTTAATTGTAAGTATATTTTATTTAACTTTATTTCGATTAAATGTAACATTTAAAAATATCAGTTAATACAGTTTTCATAACATTTCCAGTAAACAGAATAACTACGTTCATTATTTCATATTTATTTACGTACGTGTTTATTTTTTACTATTAAGTTATAATATAGACACTTTAGTCTCTATATTATAACAATAATTAATTTATACATATCTACTACTGCATCTTTTACTCCTCAACAATTTTTTCCAATCGCATAGTCAGTAAGCGGGTTTCGCAACAAATTGACAGCATACGTCATTTCACTCGGCCAAGCCACGTCCACACTGATCGAACTGCTTCGCGCAGCAATTGCTTCGCGAAGCTGCTCGCCCTGTGTAGACCCGCTTAGAGATGTCAATCATTCATCTTTTTTTAATCCGGGTTAACAAAGAAAATGAACGGAACAATGAAAGAAGAGAATTCTAAAAGGAAATTTTTATTCATCCTTGATCATTTAAGCTACACATGGTTAAAATAATACAATTAAGAATAAATAAATAGTAATTTATTTATTGAGGAAAAAGTAATAAAATGTATTTCCTAGTAATAATCAGCGCGTGAAAGTTATATTGAATTCAATGCCCTGTTATAAATATATTAAAAAGGAATTTTCCTAGAAAATCTGTCAGTGAAACCAAGGTATGTAATATCTGCTGAATGAGGTGATGATATTTTGGATCGAGTATGAATTGTCCTTAATCAATACAATTACTTATCAAATTCATATAAATGGTATATTTTTCTAAAAAAAGCTTCTAAACGTTCTGTTAAATAAAAAAGTTTTTCTTACAAAAAATTCTTTTCATTAGGTTCCATGACCAACATAATTTATTTACTTTATACAGTTAAACTATTTACAAAACAAGCTGAATGTTTCCATTGGACACAGGTCAATCCTAATACCCCGCTGCGAGAATGATTAATCGTTGCGGGGAGTCTGTGTGGAAAATAACTATTTCTCATGTTTTCTAAGCCTCTTTAGTGCGGCTGCCATAGACAGCATGTTACCCAACTTGCACGATTCGTTTTGAATGTCGATTCGGTTAAGCCACTAGTCACAAGTGCTTGATCGGGTATCTTATTGTGAAATGTATTTCTGGTATTACATACGATACGGAGTCGTGCTGGTCGTTTTCAGATACTAGCAATTGGAAATGAAATACGAAATATTTGTTTCGAGTACAATTAGTGTTCTAAGCTTCTTTGAGAGCGGAGCGTAAGCCATCATGTACAGAAATCGATTGGTAACTATTATCAAGGAGAAGGAAAAAAATACACGATTGTGTGTTGTTGTAGAACAATGTAGATAGATTTTGTGAGTGTCAAGGGTGATAATATGTCCTTTTTTAGATAGTCCCTAGTGAGCTTTTGCTGGTTCTGCTGCCGTTTGTCAAACTTGATTTTACATTCTTTATTTTTGTGACACTAATTTCTCATATTTTTATATCTTTCTGTGTTTGTATTGTTTTAACGTTTAGTATAGCAAGTATCCAATTTATCTATCAGATGGGTTATATGTTCTATAGTATGTATAACATAAGTGTTATTACCTATCTTACGTGTTACGAATAATTATAATACTACTTAAGCTACAAGCTGATTTAAATGATTGTGTTTGCGCTAATCAGCTTATCTTTGAAGCAAGTTGTATACAGTTGAATAAGCAGAAGCAAGTTCTCAATAGAATACGGCAGCATTACTAATACTATTATAATGTAAAACGATATTGTAGACTGATCAAACACTATGTAAATGAAGATTTTTACAAAACTTTCTATGAAAAACTATTCAGTGTAAAGATAACAGTGTTTTAAATTTCTCAAATAATTAAAAGCAAACAAAGATAATCAAATTTCGAAATGTGATACTTGAAACACAAAGATACACTTTATCATATCACATATTGTTAAACTTTCCTTAGATACAATGTAAAAGTTATTGAGAATGTTGTTATAGATATGAAGAAGTTTACATAGGTTTATAAATTTATATGAGCACAGATTATGCTAAAACTAAAACAGATATTCACCATTATATTTGTCAATTGTCATGATATTTTATTAATACCTACATAACATGCTACAATGATTTTAACATAACGCACAAAACACATATTATTTTAAGAAAAATAAACAGAATATTTCACTGTAGAGCCATCTATTACAGTTTTATGAAAATTTCTGCATGTACAAATAGATAAACCTTTAATATAAGCCGTTGAGCTTCATATCATTTACCTAGAGTTCTTATAAAAATCAACCGTAATTTTTTTATCTTTATTTAATTAATAATAAATGAAAATTATGTAACATTTTATGTACAGAATCGTTTTAAAAAACATCCGTGCGAATCTGTTAAACCGATTTCGTTGATTTCTGTTTGATCTTTTACATACTATTTATTCATTGCATTACATTTATTTAACTTACGTGTAAACGAAAAGGTTAAATAATAAATGATACAAACTAGTTGATTCAATTTCTGATTCATTTCACACATGCATGTGCATAAATATGTCGGTAGTCATTTGGTTGATTCTGTTATTTGATTGAATGACTAGCGCTAAGCTATAAGTTGTTGAAAGTAATATTCAAAGTCTCGTCAGCAAAATTCTCCGAAAATATATTTTTCAGATGCTTGATTTCTTGTCTTTGGATGCAGCGCCACTGTTATCAAAATATCTGGAATCAAAAGAGTACATATAAAAATTATATTATGTTCTTCAATAAACAACAGCTTAAATTAACCAAACATTCGTTAACGATTAAATGAGAAGTAAAATACATATTCTTTGATTTTTTTTTTAATTGACATTCAATTGTTTTAAATATCAACCACGTCACAATCCTTACCTATAAAAATCATAAGCACAATTATTTTAACCTTACAACGCTATTGGACTAATAGATTCAAACGGAAAACCATAAGCAATTACGCTAAACCATGCCGTCGTATGATTGTACAAGCTCTGAGGATTTTAAACCGAGTAATGTAAGAATTCAGGTCACTTAATGGAAGGAAGTCACGTCTTCAGCACTTGTCCCCAAGTTTGCCTACAGCCACATCGTGTCCATAAGTTTTCTCATAAACTGTTCGACTTTACAAAGTGTCTAACAGTGAACAGTCATTTTCTACTCAACATATTGGAAATTTGTAGTTTTCGCTTCTATTGTTTTAGGATTCAATGATCGTCGCCTTTACTATGACAAAGTTAATTAAAATTATTATTTTGCGTTTGTTATAATTAATGTTATCAGTTATAGTATTATAACGAATCCTTTCAAACAACATTAAAAGTGTTCAACATATTTCAAATAGGTACCTATAATATGCAGAATTATGTAGTGAGAATGTAGAGACAATTTTACTAATACTTGTGTGCATAACTATTTATATCAATTACAATTAATTTAATCTTTTTTCTATGGTCTATAGATTTTTACGTGATACAGAGACTACTAGACCTA
Source organism: Colias philodice (assembly GCF_061535455.1). NCBI lineage: Eukaryota > Metazoa > Arthropoda > Insecta > Lepidoptera > Pieridae > Colias > Colias philodice. The sequence goes on along the minus strand of NC_143095.1, from coordinate 4,676,134 downwards.
CGAGATTTCACAAGTTAATGCTCTGATTAGACAGCATCTTTAACCAGACAATTTTGTAATTTCCTCGTTCCAAAGTAAAATGAAGTTCCAGTACTAAGTATGAATAAAATATTTCCCTGCACGTGCAATGAACAAAAAAGTATCTCAAACATAACGACATTACGTACACAAGTGAACTAATCTACACGTACATATTTATCCTAGCTCTCTACTTACGCATACAAATATGCTAATTAAAATCTCAAATTCGGTTCGCCTTGGCTGTAACAAAGGAATTGCGGCTTTGTTACCGGTTACCTTACAATGTAATAATATATAGTCGGATATATAGATACGCTTCTATTCGGGACCGCCATATTAGCTCATGCACAATGGAATTGGTGGAAACGCTGGCTAACAATGGCCAACACTTGTCCTAAATCCTATTTATCTCAGCATTTTTCTAGCATGTTGGATCTTTTCTTTTATAAATAACGTTGATTGTGAGCAAGATAATTTACTCTGTTTAAATTCAAATATAATTATGCTATACGTGTAGATGCATTTTTTACCGTGTTTACTAAATCGTTGACTTTCACAGCAAGTATGTAGCTGTTAGCTAATTAGCGCTGTAGGGCATTTTTTTTTCTTCTTTGGTAGTGGCTGGTTGTCATCTGGTTGTAGATAATAGGAGCGTTTACAAGTTATAATTTATCTTAAAATCTAGATTAGGGTATAAACACATGAAATGGTTTTTAAAATTTATTTACAAAAGTCGGACATAATATTTTATATAATTTTGTGAGGGCTAAAAATAAAAATTAGCATTTATATGAAGTAGATAGCTGATAGAACATGGTACTGTTCGAGCATACTGTGGAATTCCACCATAATATAGGTATCATGTCATTCTTTGTCCTACAGGTATACGCATGATGTAATAGTATACAATAAAGCGTTTTCATTCATTGATTCAACTCATAGCTGATAAACTTAAAACCATGAGCCAAACCGGCATACGTCTAACGCCTACATATAAAATATTTTATCATAATATCCTCGAGGGCAATCTTTACATGAAATTTTATCTCCACATTAACAATACGCCTTTAATTTTACGATACTCGATTATGAGAGGGCTTAAAAATAATTTTCTTCATACTAATAAATGTGACTTGAATTATCAAATAGCACGGAAAAAATTCTACCCGAAAACGAACATAATCGTAACTTTTTACGCGTTTATAACGCGAGAATTGTTACAATTTGTTTACAGTATACCTTAAATTTTCTTAAATTGTTTGCTTCTTGCATCGTAATAAGCCTTTTGTGAGCAGTTACGGCGCCGCGATCTTAACTTACCCGTTATTATTACTTTCCTTTTTCATTTTATCAGCCATCACGATAAAACTATGTTGAGGAACAAGAAATATATACTTTTAATGAATGTGAGAATATTTAAATGATGACTGATACATTACAATTAATGTAAGTTTATTACACAGCGATAAGTCATGTAATTCATGTAAAGGTATGCCACCTTATATTACCTTCCTTACATAGGCTTTTTTGAAAAAGCTAAATACATTAAGCGTACGCAGTCAAGGCTACAATATTATAATAGGTACACTTATTATCAATACTAGATAATATTAAGTCTTTAACAAAACTTATATACAACCAAACAAGTAAATAGTAAGCCAAATATCATAATTATGGTCCATACGAATATGGAGCTGGGTTTGATTTGAGGTTGCTACCCGCAGCCGCACCGCTGTCACTTATATCTGCTCCTCACCACGTTGGCTTTACCTTTGAGACAGGTGAAGCTTACTGCGCCGTATTTTTGGAACTCATGAAAATATCTTAGATTTTATTTATCTATAACCTACATTTTGTACATACGTGAACTAAAATAGTTAGGTTATGTCATTGCTAATGTAATATACAAAATATAAGTTAAGCAATGTAAGTCAGTCTTAATAAACAGTTCGAACCACAAGCACGCTTTTAATAAGTTCCTGATATTTTCAAAAGAAACAATATGATACGCGAATGATATAGGACAATTGACAGCATTGTTACTATGCAGTGGTCTCTGTCAGGCAATCGCATCAATCGATCCATTTTGAGTAAAAAGATAAATTTATCCTAGAACAAAATGAAATGAATACGCTGTATGAATTGTCCTCCAGTGAAGTAACTCGCAAGATAAGAGTAAAAAGCAGAAATATTATTACACGGACGTCACTATATATCTTCTTTATAAAGAGGATTAAAAATACTTCTGTTTCATTTATAACAGTATACCCATTTATTTGAAGTGTTGTGAAGTACTTTTAGACATGGTTTTGTATACTGTTAGTGCACATGTTAGTTGTTACATGGTATCATGTAACAGTGCTTTATAATGGTAATTTATAAATATAAGAAAGATGTTTCTTTAATAAATTGAGTCGTTTATTCATACTCGGGCATTAAGATTTAACAAGTTTGCATAAAATATCAAAATGAAATAATATTATGATTATACTAGTTATGTTGTACCGAGTATCAAGATACACACGCTGCGTACGCATAAATAACGTACGCATAAATAAATTTATAAAGAGACAGTTTTATACATAACTAGCTTACCGCCCGCGGCTTCTCCCGCTTTGTCTAAAACCTTATAAATTATATACTAAAACCTTCCTCTTGAATCACATTATCTATTAAAAAAAACCGCATCAAAATCCGTTGCGTAGTTTTAAAGATTTAAGCATACAAAGGGACATAGAGGGACATAGGGACAGAGAAAGCGACTTTGTTTTATATGTACTATGTAGTGATAACAAAATCACAAGACACTTATATACAAAAAACATAGTATTTTGTAATAATTCCAAGCACTGCTTCTATATATATTTAAACGCGTTATTTTCACTACAAGCGCGGTCACTATTACAAAAAATATTTTTAAAATATCAACGTCAAACGGAAGGTAGTTCAATATATTGTCGGTTTCATATCAGACGGTTTGATTGAAGCGTGAAAGCTAACATGGGACGAGCGAGTAATTTATGAATCCCGTACTCCATTCGATTACAATAACATATACGGTATATCGAGAGCGGTTTGAAAAAGTTGATATGAAGTGGGCGCAGCAGCCTGCGAAGCTGCTTTGAATATTCTATGAAAAACCCACAATCACCGCGCACTCTTTTATTAAAATATTCAGCATTTTAAATTAAATATAAACACACATTCAAAACTGTTATATATTTATAGCAGCATTATAAACAGCCATTTTTTGAATACCTCCCTTCTCATTTAATTACAGCATAAATCAAAAAAGAATGTTTAAAATACTCGACGCTATTCATAACTTTAAGAATTTTTTCCCTTAAAATTAATATCAGAAAAATTTTGTAAGAGATTTTTCGGAATTCGATTAAGCTCTAGGTATAGTCAAAACTTCAATCTTTGGGAAGGTCCTTTTATAGGAGCGGTATTATGAAGACTGTGGATGAAAGGAGTAAATGGTGTGAAATAATCCGAGCTCTTAGTTCTACGTAGCTGAAAACGAATTTATTGCTTCTCGATACTCATGGCGTCCCATTTTATTGATACCTTAATACCGTACCGCAGATGCCGACAGATATCTCCCATTACCCTCTCGCTTTATTATATAAATCGTCACCGAAATATTTTCGTGCATACGCTGCAGTGTACGGCAAACAACAGTAAAATAGAAAACAAAGTTTGCAGGTTTTCAACGCGACACAAAGCGAAAAAAGTGAAAAGTTACAATGCTGTTAAAACTTGCACGTCATGGGAATGAATAACGCGTGCGATGAACGTTTTCATTGTTTCAGAACAGCTTTTGACTAACTTTGAACACATGTGATCAGTTTCCAATGATCAAACTTATATTTTAACTTGCACTAACGGAGTTTTAAACTGCTAGTCCATCGAATTGGAACCACTATTTAGGATATTTATTTTTAATGAATGTTCTTTTTAAGTGGTAAAAAACATTACACCACTGACTTATTGTCCCATGGAGGGTATTTTGCTATAAACTATGAGTAGCTATTCAAAATAAATGTTTGACTGTATATTAATAAGCCCATGGGTAAAATGATTTGTTTGACACTATTTACCTGCTAAATTTTTTTTAACAAATAGTTCAATTTTCGTTCATATTTTACTTATTTTGTTTATTGTTGCTACTGCTGGCCACGTCAGGGTACTACGAAGATGTAAATATTTTATTGTGTAGGTACAAACCACGCCCGAGAGATCAATAAAATTTGTGTATTTTGTAAAATGCTCTCTGCTGTCTGGTTTATAGATTGTATACATGAATTATTCAAACATTCGAATGGAAGATACCTACCAGTCCATTTGTTTTAATGTTTCGCTTTATGAAACGTGCTCTGAGCAACCTTTTTTGTAGACAACGAAATGGTTGTTTACACCTGGATGAATTTGGTTGCGAATAAATAACGAATAAAAATTAATGTATTTATTCAATGTAGGTACAATTTATACGATGAATTAAAATATTTTGCGTTCAAATATATCTGATATATTATTAATATAATTTTGGAACGTTTTGAATCTCACGGTTGTTGGTTTTAATATTGACGCTTGAATAATATCCTTTAAAAACTATATTACTACAATTTAAGTATAAAAGTTTTTATGGACGAGTACTTATTGGTACTTATTTTATAAAATGGATGTTAGCTTTAGAATGAATCCTTCCAAAAAATGTGGGATTATAATACAATTACGGTGATTATGATTGGAGATTATACAGACTGCAGAATTTACACATAAGGTGAAATATGGTCGTTCCCTCTTCTATCCAATAGACGCATTGGGTAAAAATGACCCAGAAGCTTATACTTACTACGTTTGTGCCGGGTAATATTTAAAAAATAATGATGTTGCAGTTTCTTCATTCAATTTTCGCGAGTTCAAAATATCATAAATACTGTAATGTTTCATGTAATTCCTACTGAAAATGTTTCATGTAATTTTTTGTGCGTATAAATATTCTCTTTTTATAGACGACTTATTAAAAACGTATACGGATACTCATAATCATTTAATATAAAATGAATCAAGAAATCTAAAATGCTTGTTCAACATAATAAAATGAAACTACAATTCTTGCAGAACTGTTTGAGTCAGGTTTAAAATTAAATGGGATATTAAATACGACAAAAGTAGATATTATACCTTCACAATATTGCGTTATTTGAATTTTAATACATTTTTATATATAACCATTTTAAATTCAGGAATAATATTTCCAAATATTATATGTAGAAAATTCTAGAAAATAATTTTATAATAAAGCCTAATGAAAAATAAGAAATAATAGAAAAATGTGAAATATTCGAATAGGTAGGCACGGCTCAATACATCCTATTTGAATAAATTTTGAAATATAAGTGGATGAAACTGAGTTGTGTCCTATCTCAATGTAAGTTCAGCTATCATTATATTATAAAAAATTGGTTGTCTGTAAAGTCGGTTTACTGACGATAGTTGAACGTGACAACGTCCGATTGTGCTTCTTTGTCACTCGTTCCGCGCTCTCGCTTGCACTTCAAGCCTTACATGGAACGCCTCAGAGCGAGGTAACGCCGCATGAGTCATGTTTTTCGTGCGTGCAACCGGCTCTATCGAATTATAAGACGTTGTCACGTCAAAAAGCTTCAGTTAGACAAATATAGAAATTTGTTAAGTATAAATCAGTGGCATAATTTTATTTCACATGTAATTTATTCGCTGAGTATTAAAAGCGAGTAGAGATACGTTTCAATGCGCTCGGGTTAATGTTAATTCGGTAACTTGTAATTTTAGCGCCAACTTTGAGACATTAACATGTCCATAAAATGTTGGTTACGTTAAATGTAGGGAAAATAAAGTCAGCAATTACCATTTCTGTTATAAGTTTAAGAATAATGTCATTAAATCGGTATTAAAAAGAATCATACATCACGCGCTGTAATCTAACACGAAATAATTTTCTTGTTCTAGCTCTATGTAGGTTGATGTAAATGCACCGTAAGAGGATCGAAGAGCTATTTATAATGTCTTTCTCAGAATATTATACAACGTTCTTCACCCTCAATTTCAAAATATCTGCATATTTCTGGAAAATTAAGGGCTTATTTTAACGTTCTTTCGGGAATCCATTACAAGAGAATCGTCTTAGCTGTGTCGATTTCATGGAATAAAACACAAAATAAATGATCTAAATAAAAATTAAACAAATCAATAAACCATTACATATTTTGCTACCTAATTTTGTACCCGAATAAGAATTGAATAACAGCAGTCATTTATAAGGAAGGAAATTTCAAATTATATTATAGAAACGTTTTTCAAAAAACGAGATTTGGACAAAATCTTTCACGTTTCAGTTCAAGTTAGATACAGAAGTTTCCATTTCAATTTACCGTTAAGTTTTTTATTTACTTACTATAACTGACCCTTGGAATGAATATAAATCTTTTTTTTACTTTTCTTATATTTTATTACATTTTTTCTTAATGTTTGCTTAACTTCAAGCTTTTGAAAAAAATTAATTTAATTTAATTTGAATCCCATATGTACTAGAGTAAATTGTTAATCCCATAAGTCCTATCTTAAAACAAGTACAGTTTACATCAATATTTTTTTTCGGCCACCATTTTGAATTTAGTGAGGTCAAAATTATCTTGCAAAACTCTCATTTATACCGTGAACTTGATTTTTTACATGACGAAATTTCTAGAAGTGCCTCAACTTCCCAAATTAAGAAAAATCAAATAAGGAAAAAGAAAATATTTGTAAAGAGAAACTGCTATAGATGAAACGAAAATAACTCTAATGACAATTGACAACAAAAGGAAAAAAAAATATTTAATTCATGCACGGAAATGTTTGGTAGAGGATAATTTGTTGTAAAGCTGAATAAATAGAATAAATAGACAAACAAGAATCATCTTTACTAAGTATATTTTATAATAGAATATATAGAATTTTATAATAGTATCTATAAATGATGATGTTTCGAATCATGCATCATATAACATAAGTAACATTACATGGTTTAACTCATCATCACCAGCAACTGCGTAGGTATCTATGGAGGAAAATAAATATTATAAAATATGTGTAAAAAGCGTAGAGAAAGTACCTTCTTTAAACACATTTATGATTATGAAAATATCTACAGTTCTCAGCAAATTCGTATAAGAATACGAATTCACTAAGGTGATGGGCAGGGTTATTTTTAAGTTAAATTCACTTAAACTTTTGATTCAAGGAACCTTTTTTTTCTACGTGACATCAGAATTGGGAACTGGTTTATTTATAAATGCTTCCTTTTATTTTAATAGATTAACATACGTAAAAATAAAATAACTTTTATTGGAAATATTCAAATAGTAGTAAAATGTAATAATCTAAATATAAACTTGCAAACTGAAAATCTGCTTTGAAACGTGACACTTCCGATTTATTCTCTTCTCATATTTCCGTATTAAACAATCTTGTCTTGCCGTCGTAAAAACAGCAAATTCCAAAGTGTATTTATTTATCTCAATAGTTAATTTTGTGTTCGAATTTAATTAAGAGCATTATTAAAGAGCTGTCCGAGTTTGAGAAAACAGTAAAGTTATTTGTCGGAAAGCCTCAATTAAGGGCAAAGCTTTCTGGACTTAATCCAATAAACCTACTCATTTAGTGAACGGAATGAAAGGTAAATAATTTTAGGGCGTCGGGTCGCGTATTGTGCGTCATTGTTTCGCTTTACAAATGAAGGGCTACAATCATATATAGGGATACCAAAAGCGTTTTATAACCGGGATAATTTTAATATTTTATGTTTCTCCCGAACGTTATAACAAAGTCTCGTAGCTCTTTTTATGCACATTATCCAAATACAGTTGTGATTTCAATTGGAAAAACAAAAAAGAAACGGGTATTCAGATAAGTTTGCTTTCGTCTTTCAATACGCCTAATATAATATTTAATCAAAGTATTAATATTTCGTTGCACTACGAGCAAGTATATACGTACAAATGAGAATCGTTAAACCACATAGTTACTAGTTTGTACATTGTACAAGTAGCGCATTTGCTATATAATTAAGTATATATCAGTAGAAAATATAAGCTCGCACTTTACCACGTTTATCGAATACATTATTATGTTTGCTTGTATGTACTATGTAGTTGTAAATATTTAAATTATCAAATTTTATGCAGCAAACTAAATATTTTCGGATAATAAATTTTAATGCTAATAGAATATTAATGTATGTAATCTTCAAGCGTCTTATTGCAAGTCAGCTTTATCTTTGGTGAGAAAATCTCTTAATCTTTCATACATAAATAACTAACTATAAATTCATTTCAAAGTTAAACTATATTTCCTTAAATTAAAACACAAAGTTTGTGATTTCAGCAAAGCATTCCATCAAAAGTATTTTCGTGAAAAATCAATCAATTGTTTGTTGGTTTCGCAATTATTGTCCTAAATTGACATAGAAAATGGAAAACCTACTCACATCTATGTTCGATTGTATGCTCCAAAATTGATTAAACAATGCAAAGCAGAATCCAATTAATGCCAACTGCGATAAAACGTTGTGTGTTTTAGTGTTATTAGTTTAGTTTTCTGTATCGAGCTTAATTTTCTATAGGATTTGAGGTTCACTATATTTTAAGCGTGCGAACTGCGTACTTGGTTTCTACTAATTGGTTATGCTACAAAATATAATGAGATTTCATCCGCTTTTATGATCACCTAAGTGCGCATGATTTTTTTGTAAATGTCAAAGCATAATTTTTGTAAATAAACTGTTCTGTAGAACAATAAGTAACCTCTATTATTTCATAATTATTAATCTTTATATGTTACTAGCGGTCCGCCCCGGCTTCGCCCGTGGTACATAATATTTACGTTTTCTCTACATAAAAACCATTCTCTTACTTCAAGGAATATAATAAAAAAAGAATTATCGAAATCGGTTCGGCCGTTCTCGAGTTATGCGCTTACCAACACATTTTGTGATTCATTTTTATATATAAGAAGACTAGCGGTCCGCCCCGGCTTCGCCCGTGGTACATGTTTACGTTTTCTCTACATAAGAACCATCCTCGTACTTCAATGAATATAATAAAAAAAGAATTATCGAAATCGGTTCGGCCGTTCTCGAGTTATGCGCTTACCAACACATTTTGCGATTCATTTTTATATATAAGATTAGTAGTAGTATTTAAGATAATATGTAAATACTTTTGAAGGCTAAATAAAATTTGCATTAATAAAACATTTATTAATGTTTTTAAACATAATTATGGTTTGAGATAATACGATTTTGACAAGAAATCAGTATTTAGCGATATGAGTATATAATGATGTCAAGCTTAACAAAAGGTTTCCCATTAGGGCCCGAGGCAGGTATATTTCACATAGATCCCTTATGGATTAATCGGAAATAAACAAACGTTTAGCTTTAGCATTATCCGCTATTTAATTTTATTTGAGTTTCGTACATCAGAATATTCTATATCTATATCATCAAAAATGTACAAGACTTAAATGCTATTTCGAAATTAAATAATTATGATTAATATAAATCGTTATTTTTAATCTTTACATCACACTTCATTTCCCGGCAACAACACAATTATTATCTCACCGAGTCAACGCGATTTTATTGTGAAGACTATTCGCTAAATTAATCAATGGCCCGCGAATAAACCATAAAGAAGTACTGATTAAGCTTGTCCGTATTAAATTTATCTTACACTCGAAGTAATATAAGAGTCCTAGCTAGAGAGCAGTTAGGGCGACACGGCGAGCCAATCGTGGCTGATAAAAACTTCTTACTGCACAAACATCCGGGCACTGGCACACTCAATTACTAGAGTTTGTTGCACTTCGTATTGTTTCACGCTTTTTGTTTTACCAGCTTTACCCACATTGTGGTATTTACTTAGCATTTTAATATTATTTTATGTTAACTCAATCCACTGAGAAATGAGAAATGAAGCCGAGCAAATTTCTTCTTTACGTTTTATATCTATTTGTTTAAAATAAACGTTTCTTTAAGAAAAAATGTTTTAAAATTTGGGACACAAAGGGTTCTCATAGCGTGGATATACGAGAGTCGTAGAATATACTCATAATTACCAAATATATTCAATTTATCAATGCCTATATCCAAGTACTATACACGTCAAAAGCAATCGTTGTTGTTCACTTTTCCTTATCATCGTTCTGCAAGTTATAATTGGTTTAGTAATGACTTCATATTAACTTGCTTTCTTAAATTGTATGAATAAGAATTGTGGAAATAATGCAAGTACCTGCATTAAATCTTTTCGAAACTAGAGTCTCTAGATAATTATAAAGTAGAAGATCGAAAACAGATTGTTTTCAAAAAAGTAATCCAACGTAACGTAACGTCTTATTACCAAAATACACGATTCGATTTCTAAATATTGAATGAATTAAAGGGCTTAGAAATTATTCGGAAATATTAAGACTTTCAAATTAGTTCAATTTTACAATTATTTTAACAAGAAATAGCACAAAATCGAATCTGTATTCAAAGGCTAAGCCCGAAGGCGGTGTGTAAGAATGAGTTAGGGTAAAGTTACCATGTTAGTGAACCTTGTGATCCGTGAATTCTTTAAGCTTTATTGAGTTACTAGAGGAAGTTCAGTATTTTCATCATAGAATTGGGTAATGATTGGACCCGGTAGGCGGTAGTTACTATTTGCTCAAAGAGAATCCGTCTTTTACTTAAATCATTAATAATTTACTTAAATCAACATGTAAGTATATCCATAGTGCAATTGTCTTTGCAAATACTTACTCAATACTTACTTCCGTTATACCATTTTATTAAGATATTTGGTATAGCATTTGATATAATGCCTGCATGAGGAGGTATACAAGGAAATCCGTAAGTTTATAACCGCACCTTAATCCCTTGAGGTAAATAAATTCTTTTTTTAGATCTGTAATCCGTATTTTTTTAGGATAAGCAAAATGTTTCTTTTACCATATTGACGCACATGCATGTTTGTTTTTCATTTATTTTTGTTTTTTAATTGTTACACTCTGCGGTCTCTGCGCCTACAAAGTTAAAATGGTTAAAAACATAGAATTTAAAATAAGTTTATTGTACCTAAGTTATTATTAATTAATAATAACCTCAAGTTAATTCCGAAGTTTCAAATGAACAATTGTTATTAATAGTTGATTAAATAATGGGTTATTACGCCATATTTATTTAATAGTTTTATATATTATATTTTATGGGCGATATTATCCAAGTTTAAAAGTCAACTTTCTCTAGGATGTTGTTAGCGTTTTCCTTAAATTTATTTGTACTTATATTGAATTAATAAGATTGCTGGTGCAACATTTTACGTCTTAAAATGTCGAAACACGCTGCACTCTTATAAACTGTAGGGGTTTGTATGTTCTGTATTCACGAATAGCATTTAGAGATTGCACGCTATGCATGCAGTGAATATAAAAGCTTAACAATATTGAATATTATATTAAAGTTGAACGCAACTTTAGCTATAATATCTATATACGGTATAGCTGTAAACTTGTTAATTAAAATCTTTACTCTTGTTGCATTTTATTTTCTAAAATAAATGTGTTATACAAAAAAGCTTTCCATAGAGTAAACATTACTTATCTTATTTTTACGTATATGTCATAAAGTATTTTCTGATGATACAATAAAATAAAAGTTAAGACTTCTTTGCATAGGGACTTGGTCGAAATCGCAAAATAAAACATTCATATATCTCCTAAAGCCAACCACTTTATGAAGATAATACTTGAAGACATATTTTGCGTGAGGTCTCGAGCGTATTTCCTGCTTTTCCTTATTTCCCTGGGGATAAGTCAACTACAGAGGACATAAGTTGTACCGATACTGGAAAAATAGAACTGAGATGAAGCTACTCTAGTAAAATCCCTCGATATTCAGTTTCTAAGGTTAGTGCATTTGAATTGCTGCTGTTGCTAAAGTTCGCAAAGAACATAAATTCTATTCATAATAGGCCAGCCCTCTTCACATGAAATGTAGCATAGATATTATATTACTTGGTCGAATTATATTTATTTAATTTAAGATACTTAGTCATAAAATTGTAATTTATATTTTACTAGTGGTCCGCCCCGGCTTCGCCCGTGGTACATATTTCGCAATAAAAGGTAGCCTATGTCCTTTCCCGGGTATCAAAATATCTCCATACCAATTTTCATGCAAATTGGTTCAGTAGTTTAGGCGTGATTGAGTAACAGACAGACAGACAGAGTTACTTTCGCATTTTTAATATTAGTATGGATGAAAAATTTCTTATCACCTGACCACAAAAATAATATTAATGTTAGTTCGATTGACTTTACTGTGGACTTATTAAAACATGGATGCTTCTTGACACTTCAACAATGAAAAATTTATAGATCTCGTAAGTATATACTCGTATCTATAAAGCATAATATATATTTTATTGTTTTGCGCATGATTGAATTTTGACGTTTGTCTCATAAAAGTACCTTATAAAAATACTTTAATATCAGAATTCGACCTTTCACAAGAAATGCGTATCAAGGACAATATGGGAACGAGAAAAAGCCGACAGATCAATAATATTTGCAATATTTATTATAATAGTACTATTGTATCAAAAATAACTCGCTTCGCAAAATATAAATAAGGATTGTTTTATCTTTTCATGTTTGGAATTATGTTTCTACAAAATAATTAAATAATGGATTCGTTTGTATTGAGAGTGTTTGTATTCGAGTATCATAAATCAATAGCTATTAAGATTAAGCTATAGGTAATATAATTCTGAAGAGGCTTCGGGATATTCATTTAAAAATTCACAATTTTTTATTCAATTATTAACGCAATTTTTTTTATGTATGTACACCGATTACGCCGAGGTTTCTGAACCGAATTACGTGATTCTTTATTTGTTTATTGTAGAATGGTTCGGTAGGCCCAGTAGTTTTTATTTTATGAGCATTTTGTCCGATCTCGATGACTTAATTGAAAATCTACCAAGTTACTTTGATTCACTTCCCGGTTAGCGATTGAGCTGAGTATATTGATGATAATTATAATAAAATAAATATATATATATACTAGCTTTCCGCCCGCGGCTTCGCCCGCGTTTTCAAAGAAAAACCCGTTCCCCTAGGATTTCCGGGATAAAACCTATCCTATGTCCTTTCTCGGGTATCAAAATATCTCTATACCAAATTTCATGCAAATTGGTTCAGTAGTTAAGGCGTATTGAGTAACAGACAGACAGACAGAGTTACTTTCGCATTTATAATATTAGTATGGATATATAATATATAATAATATAATATAATATATAATAATAGTAAATTGGATAGCGATGAAAATTTATCATGACATAGAGCCGATTTGATGATAGAAATGGAAGTTGGCCATAGGAACTCAGTAATTAATTGACTGAAATTTATCGAGTTTGGGCTCGTTTGATTCGTGTTGAAAAATACACTAAAACGTATTAAATAAAAATAACTACGTTAAAAAAAACCAAGCCAATGTAAAACTTAACGGCTTACACGGGCTTAATACTAAGTGCTTAGTGCTTGTCACCGACTTCAAACCTATTTAATAAATTGCACATCTAATATTATTTAGTCTAATAAGTCTAATAAATAATTAATACCTAATATCAAATCTTTTTTATTACTTTTTCGTTTTTGAAGTCGGTTTTTTTAACGAAGTTATTTTTATTTGCAAAGTATAAACTTCGATTGTCATAACTTACGAAACTTCGCATGGATGATTAGGAACTCTACAATACGCGCATACCTACACTTCGAGTCTGTCATTTCTAGTGAAAATTGATACTCCTGTATAATAGCTTTGGCAAACTGTTAATATATCCAAGTCTGTTGTTCCGCAAAGTGAAACGGTATCAGTAAACTATTCGCAGTTCTGTACATGAAATAGGGAGTTGGCTTAGCGGATACCGACCCTATATATTGCTCCCAGGGGCGTTGGTTCAATCTCCGGAGAAAAATATTTTGGAACGAAAATTGCGCTCTTCTAATAAAATTCTTTTTATAACATTCGTTAATTGTAAACCTGTGTTATATGCAAATATCTTAAATGTAGTATTTAATACAAAATTGAAAATATGAAACAGAATCGGTTTATGCTTGACGGAGAAATCGAAGAACATAACTTTTTGGAAATCGGCTGATAATTAATTATACACTAATTGGTTACAGCATATCTAAATAAAAAGTTATTATACTATAACAACATTCATTATTGTCTAAATAAACTATTAAAATTATGTTTTCCAAAAACCAAACATGTTTACTTTTAATTATCATGAAGCGTGTAATAAGTCATTCAAATGAGCATCAAAGTTCAAAAACCTTTGTTAAATTAAGCGTAGCGTTATGATACAGAAGTTTGAAAATACTTATATTAAGTCAATGTTATTAAATAATTAATTGAAAAAATATATAATCAGTTGATTTGATAATGTTTATAAACTATAAATTCATTATCACAAGTCGTTTAACTTAATCAAGCTTCAACTATAAAACTATTATCTATCTAATCTAATCTATCTAATACATATTATAAAGGCGAAAGTTTGTAAGGATGTATGGATGTACGGATGTATGGATGTATGGATGTGTGGATGTTTGTTACTCTTTCACGTAAAAACTACTGAACCGATTACAATGAAATTTAGCACACATATAGAGGGTAACTTGGATTAACACATAGGATAGTTTTTATCCCGGAAATCCCACGGGAACGGGAACTATGCGGGTTTTCCTTTGCAAACGCGGGCGAAGCCGCGGGCGGAAATCTAGTAATTTAATAGTTTAAAGAATATTGAAATCAAAGGAATATTTAAAACAATTTATGAAAATGAAATGGAATATGTAGATTGTACGTACATATTTGCCATTTCCTTTTATAAGATTTTACTGGAAAAGTATCTTAGCAACGTGGTATTTGAAATACATTATGATTTTTGTTGTATAAATTTACCGTGGCTATTTCAATGAATATAATACCTGTTTCCATGAATATATTGAATGCGTAGCAAATGCATTTTCAGTGAGAGATGAACGATATAATAGGATTACAGCTTCTGCCTTGTACATACTCTAAATATCAGAGTATTATTCTGTAAGACATGAAATACATTTTAAAAATAGAAACGTGTTTCTTTTCATTAAAACACAATATATATTTTAAAAACCTTTCATCAACCTTAAGAAATAGTAAGTCTTTGTTTGCCTCATTATATGTATAATTTGAACACACTTTTTCTATTATCTATCGAACGATCACTTGCTCTGCCATTACAGAATGAGAAGGCACTTAGACTAAGTTTCCACGACCCTCTGGGGATTACTAGTATCACGCAATTTATAGGTAAAATTTTGAAAGTATCGGCTTTTTGTCCTTTTTCGTAAAGCGCTATGAGGTTAATATATATCAACTTCCAAAGGGGAAAACTTCATCAATATTTAATCTAATTTTAATGGGATCCATTTATAATACAATTAGGAGTTTCGTTATTCGCCTCCGCTTGAGTAAAGAGATTGTTAAGAACATTAATTATTTGTCTATTCGAAACACACAAATCTTATAAAATTCATATTCCGTGGCATAAGTTAGTAATCCGCAGCGGGGTGATGCCAGGCTAATAAGATTAAACGTGCCTTCTCCCAGTAAAATTAAGTAAGCACGGAGCGGAATGAGGTATGTAATGCACACTGCCAAATTCGCTGCACAGTATTGTGAGCTCGTGTTTCTCTAATTAGACTCTGTATTTATTGACTTCATAAATTTGCCTCAAAATAATTAACGTATTATTTAAAACGAAATTGACAACAAAAACAAATTACGGACAGAACACCCACGGTTTCATTTGCATGCCTTTGTTTTGGAGGCAATTATGGAATATCCTATATTTATTGGAGCGTTCCACTTTTTCTAAATTTTATTTTGAATACTTTGAATTATAATTTGATGAAAAATTCATTGAGCTGAGGCTGAAAAGATGTGAAGTAAACAACACGAACGACAAAGATAATTTACGTTAATTAATTAGGCCCCTTTTTTGTTGTATAAATTAAAATTCTATGGAATAATACAGTTACCGAAGATGTTGTACTAATATTAAGGGGTGAATAATAAGGAAGTCTATAATTAAACATCTATCAAAATTATCAATCAGATAAATACCTATGTAAAATCTTACAGACTTAGGACAGTAATAAGCACATCACTAAATAATTACTATCTACGAATACTCTCTGTTGTAGGTAAATCGATTTTCTCCCGATTTTACTCAAAAATTTTCTCGTCAAAACTTACGGTTTAGTTAAATAAAAATAACGACTTCATCAGTAAATAATTATTGTGAACACAGGTAGAATAACAAATGTATTCAGGTAATTTTTTAAATTGAATAGAAAAAATCCATTAGGTACATCAAAACTACATAAAAATAAATATTTTTTGGTATGTCAGAAGACAGTCCATATTAAAAACAGTAATGAAAAAATAATAATAGTTCGCTGGATGCGGTTTTTAAACGGCCCGGTACTTAAGCCACCTTCCAAAATCAGCTTTCCCCGAAATATTATGTAAATTATCTATGTTATATTATCCTTTTTCCTGAACACAAAATAAAATCTTTTTAAAACCTTACCTTTAAAAAAAATATGTAAACGTTAATACTCTTTAGTTAATAGCAAATTTTCTTGTTGTAGGTACTTTATGATTTTTATGAATAGAGATTGTAATAGACTTAGTTAATTATAACTCTTATTTTCTTTATCAATTCAAAAGAAAATTCATTATATTACGTGCTCTATTGTAATGCAGTAAGGTTTAAATTTAATATTGTTCAAATCAGATCAGTTTGATCAGCCACTTTGTTTCAGTATGAAGTATTACGTATTCTATGATTTTAGTATATGTATACCTTTCTAATATTATCTATTCTCCACGATTATAAAGCTGTATATCGTATAGTTTGAAACCGCTCCCAGTGTTTTGTTGCTCTGCACTTTAAGTGGTTTATGATATCCGATAATAAATTCAGAATAACATAATAATATTCCCTCCTATGAATTTGTTAGTGTAGTAGTTAACTGATTTAGTAATTTTAAGATTTGGAAGAGGTAGGTAATTGATTTTTTACGTTTTCTCCCTTTTTTGTATTATAACAGTTATATATTGCTTTATGAACATAGAGCAGAAGATTTAACAGAAATAAAAACACTTGTATATGATAAAAAAATTAAATGATTATTAGTTTTTTATAAATAACATACAAATATTAGTAAAAATATACGCAAATAATAAGATTATACACAAAATAATTTATGAAAAACAGACGATCTTGTCACTAACAAACAATTTCAACAGAACCATTTAGAAAAGGACCGAAACAAAGCTGTAGGCGGTGCACGTAAGGAAAGAAAATTATTTATTTATTACAACAATATTCTATTAATGGAACTTGGGCTCGAACATGATTCCAAATGGATTTTGGTCACACTTTTATTGGAGTGTAACCACGCCTACATACCAAACGTTAAAGTAATGGCATATTTACAAGATGTTTTTGTGTTTCGGACAATTTAGAGAAGGGTTCTTAACCCGTAGTTTCGGCAATCCCTTTTGGTAACTAGTAAGGTATTCGTAATTTAAATGTTATCGGGGTTAGTAATAGCTCGAGTGTAAGAATCAAACATAGAGCCCGATTAGAATCAAAAAAGTTTATTAATTCAATACATTATAGAAAATATCAGTTGTCAGATAGTTATTTTTTTTTATTACACATATTAATTTCTACCGAGTAGAAAGATAAAAATGAAAGAAAGTCATAATATGTAATTCATAATTTATAATAGAAAAAAGAAAAGCTAATTATAAGTTAAAAAACTTTGTTTATAGTCGTTAACAAAATATAACTATATCGACATTCATTGTTTTTTCTCTTATCTATAGTTAGTATGATTTTAATATTAGTTTTTCATGATAAATAATTTTCATGCTTGATTTAATTATAGTAAATTTGTGAATTGCACTTAACATCCAATGTTTGAAAATGATATATAAATGCTAAAAATAACAGAGACAAAACATTTCCCTTATTGCATTGAATTT
Source organism: Colias philodice (assembly GCF_061535455.1). Lineage (NCBI taxonomy): Eukaryota > Metazoa > Arthropoda > Insecta > Lepidoptera > Pieridae > Colias > Colias philodice. The sequence goes on along the minus strand of NC_143095.1, from coordinate 4,657,923 downwards.
CACAGAAACCTACACCAGTTCATATCATTTTGATGTTTAATATGATGCCTTGTTAAAATAAGTTCTTGTTTGCAACTGCCACGCTTTTGAGTTTTCATAGCGAATAATAATTATAAATAATAAGCGTTTTGAGTTGGACACATGATATCATATTATTTCATCGACTAAAATACTTACTTAATGTTTTATTTATTTATATATTTTTTAAATATGAAAATTAATTTTAATATTTAGAGAAAATATTTTAATGAAAGTGAAAATGAAAAATTATTCATTTCTGAATACAAATACAATATTTGTTTTAATGCGTCGTTATTAGTAAGTAGGTACTCCTTGATTCAAAAGTTCTTTCTGTTTGGAAGTGCAAGTACATATTTATGTAATTAATAGGTATAGGCACAGTATTACAATATTATTTCCTACAGTAAGGAATCGCCTTTGATGTCGCGCGATGCCGCCGCCAGCGTAGGTACTTACGCTGCCACACGAAAATACGCTAGGGTTGCAACAAATGGGAAATAAAACAATTTTGATTATTAATATTATGATGAAATCATTTATTCATATGTACATTCAAAATAATTGCGATTATTAAATCTGATGTAATTATTTGTTCATAAATATATAATTACAGATATTGCACTGCTAAATATTATTTACGTGGACACTTTATTTTTGGATGTTCTTAATTGTATATTATACCATTTAACTAAGTAATGCATTCGCATTGGGATGTACAATCTGATTAGAAAATAATGAGGACAACATATACATAGCTTTGATTTTAATTCAACAGATACAATTAATACAATCTTTCTGAAATATTGTTTCCTTCTGGGATTTCAATGTAGATTTACATCCGTAAACGGAACAGTTTTTGCGCGTCATAATAGAATATGTAAGTACCTATGTATAATAAAATTATTACACAAAAAATACGACTGCGTCATCCTTTCGCGATAGTTAATGCAAACTCAGCGTGATTGCATTAAGCGGCCCGCGTCGCCCGACCCCCCGCCAGTTCCCCTCCGTTTCTCTGCACAAGTACATTCGTCGCCATACTGTAGGATGGTAATACTGTGGTATAGGTATCAAATGCGTGCGTAGGAATGAACACACATAATTACAATTTATCCCTGTTTATCCCTGTAAGGTTCAATGTAAATATAAATTGTTCCCAACGCGCTAAAAATAGATTCAAGTAGTTTGGCTCAGAACTTTGATTAAGTAAGAATATGTTTAGATAAAATACTCTTGGATATTGAACCTAAAACAAAAATAATTTAACACTAAAAATTCCATTAAAAATTGCATTTTAAATGCTTGTTTTTTTGAGTATCCGTTTTAAAGATATGGATATTCTTTTTTTAAGGGTGACCTATTTGTTAAACTATAATCTAATTACTATTATCGAATTTTCCTCTATTACGAGCTCATATAGCAACATATTTCCTATTTTCTATTTGACGAATAAACCTAAAATAGTTATTCCTAACTCTATATATCTATTAATAGTTATTCCTAACTCTAGATCTATATCTATTATACATTTGAAATTTAGAAAGTGGATTGTGATTTGTGTCATCTTTTACGTTTGGTACCAAAAAATAAATCCATGATGCTAACATTTCAGTGTTTATTGACCATGGAGTTTGATTAATGAGACATTCCGCTGATGGTTCTACATGTGCGAATCTAAATGGATTTATCCTACTTGAGGTTCTTCGAATGATTGATTTGGATCGAATGTTTATGTCAATAAAACCATGTAAATATGATAAATTTAACATTATATTTTAAGGGGAAATGGAACCAGGAATTTCAAATTTGGTATTTACGTGAAAGTGTTTTAAAAGAGGTGAAAGTTACGTGTTAAATATATATTTTTTTAAATTGAAGTTTTAAATTATTAACAGACAAAACTTCGTAAAATATAGCTTTGAGGTTGATTACCTTGCCCTTGTTTTCACGAAACCCATATACATAAACTTTTATTAAAATTTTATAAATACTTCAAAGAACGAAAGATAACCGAAAGGCGGAACATGCAATCTACAAGTACGATGCGGGTTAACTTTCAAAACAACGTTTGAAACCCTCATTGGCATAAACTACCTCAACAAAACTTTTAAGTTGATGTCTTAACACACGTGTCTCGTCTTCCTTGTCAGTGTCTAACACATTAGCGGAGACTTCAAACTAATCAAGAACACGGGCTCGACTCACGCGTGCACGATGTTCGTAATTTATTATCGTTTATTCCCATACACCAATCTGTAGGGATGCCGTCCTATTACGCAGACTCCGTCGAGATCCCTGTTCCAGTGAACTTCGGGAGTGGGAAGACAGCGGTCGCTCCCGATCGCTCCTGTGTATATTTCGCCAACTATATCCGAGTGAACTCGTGAAGCGTGTCGTTGTCATCGTTCGCGCGCTAAATTTGAAACGCTTTCGAAATATCCTATATCGAGGGAGTGTGTTAAAAGTTTCGGAATTTTTTTGACTATAATCTTAAATAAAGAGTGGTAAGTGTTGTTCAAAAAAAGAACCGTTTAATATTCACGTTTTAAATTTGCCCGGACCTAAGCGTTTCCAAGAGGAGGTATTGTACTAAACGACGTTGTTTACTAGCTCCACGAACAATGCTTAAATATTGAGGTGACAAATTTATGGAGTGAACATAAAAAACTTTCAGCAAGTTCCCTCAATTAACGCTGTATAACCGGCAATAACAGCAGCCAAATTAAAATGCAAATGCCTATTCATTACAGTAATGTAGCACAGAGAGCTATTATTACGGCACTTAATACTTTAAATTCATTTTTCCGTTGTTTTTATGAGTTGACGTACATTAATAATATGTAGTTTTATTTTATCCCCTATAATATTTATTGGCTCGTCGATATATCTTATTTGTGCTGGTAATTCTATAAGGTATTGTTTACTAAGCGAATTGCTTTCGACTGAGTTCAATAGACAATAACATAAAGTCGTGTCCACGAAAATTATTGTTGTTTCGTGAGGATAAAAACAATGGGCTTAAGAGATATATTGTGTGTGTGGTATCTCGCAACGACAAATCCTATGTTGCTGAGAGCTTTTATCTCAAGAGGATAAGCGCCTTTCGAGTACCAAGACAAAACGAGACATTTATCACTAACTTTTTAAATAAATAAAGAAAAAGTATTTTGGAGGTTATTTCTCAAGTACACAGTTAATGCAATATGTTACATATTATGTATAAAAACAATACAGTATTTATACCGCCCCGGCTTCGCCCGTGGTACATATTTACGTTTTCTCTACATAAGAACCATCCTCGTACTTCAAGGAATATAATAAAAAAAGAATTATCGAAATCGGTTCAGCCGTTCTCAAGTTATGCGCTTACCAACACATTTTGCGATTCATTTTTATATATATACCTAATTAATATCATTTATCGCAAATTTTTATCTAATAGTACACATGTGACAATATATAAATTATATGTTTGTAAAGATTAGAAATATAAAAATAAAATAATAATTAATTAATTACTATGCAATTGTAACTCTCAGTATTTTAAATATACTGGTCGTTAATTTAATAATATGTCATAATATTTCCGAGGAAGCTCTTCAAGATCCGCCTTAGGCTTAAGTAGACTGATTATTATTTGCCATCTACAGATAAATAATAAGTATACAACGTATTAATTAAAATATAGAGCTGAGGATAAATACATATAATTGCGTACGTCACGTAAGGTAGTAGCGACTATTGAAAAGGTGTACCGAATCTAGATTAATATTTAACTAATCAAGCTCAACCCTTAACTATCTTAGCATAATCAGCGTACAATAATCTCCTTTACGTTCCAAAAGTTCCGCGTTCTTCGTAAAGTTGCGGGCATGTTTATTCATAACTTTCTCATCTACTGTAATAGCACACTTGAGATCCGAACGAGGAAATAGCGAGTGTATTAAATGCAATTCTATAAGAGTTTCGGTCCAGTACAAATAAGCTTGAACCGGCGGTATTACAACATAACATGATATGATAGTTTGGCGTCTAGCCGGGATCTGCGGATGCTCTGTGACCCCGTTCTTACCGAGATTACAATCACATCTGTAATTGGCAACCGCACGCGATGCCCACATGAAACTACATTTTTTCAATTAACACAGCCATTTGATTAGAATTTTTCCGTAATTATTTTTTATGTTCAAATATTATAAGACTTTACGACGCTCATACGTGATTCGATCGTTTTATTATTTTTAGCGTTGTTTCGTTTCGTCAGTCTTTTATTTTTTGATGTAAAATTATATTACTCGCGTAAAACAAAACTCAAATAAATGTATTGTTATTATATTTATATATGCCATATTTCAAGAAGCAATTAACAAATTTTTATTTTATGGGTCATAATGTTAACTTACGTAAACTTACAAAGATGACATTTCATTGACATTTAATTTAATCTGATAATATTATATTGAAAAAAATTGAAGAACTAAAATAAACTTAAATTTATGTAATTAACAAAACCAGTAAAGCTAATCAAACTACATACAAATTATCAAAACCTATTTATCCAAAACGTTAACAACTGAGTTAACATTAACCTTCATTAGCCTAAACTCATCAAGTAATCGTGGCTAAATCAGATTTGCGTTTGATAAACTAGATAATGTTATAACAATATTAATCGCGTTCAGATGAATCTACAAAGCAACCCACAGTTGACCGAACAAAGCGGACCTTTTACTCGAATATCGTAACCAACAATGAACTCACTCTGGGATAACATAACAAGACATTAATACGTATGATATATGATCTCAATTACAATAGATATAGCGAATTCTTTCTTAAGCATGTGAGCGTCAGAGAAATAATTTCAGTAAAGATAGCGCGGAGAATTAATTGGACTACATTCGCTAGTAGATTACCGACTGGAAGGCTCAAGGGACGGACCATTTGTCAATGTAATCATCTTTTCATGGGTTGGAGTACTATCGTGGTGGAGCAGTTTAGATATCACGCGCAAATAGGTTTTGGGACTTTGTTGTGAAGTCACTGCTACGCCAATATCTATATCATGTGTGTTATGAAACATGCGAACCCCTATATTAAATGAAATTGTCTGGTTCGTCGTGTTCATCAGTTCGTCAGTCTATCGATGCATAGATATATGACACAACTCAGACCTTTTTAACTGATATTATAATTTGAACTGTGAAATGCTATATTGATTTATATGGTACTAGAAAGTCTTTCTTCGTGTTGTCCAACACGCGCTTGACCGTATATTCTTTTATGCCATTATTCTAGCGCTCTCACGTTTTGAATAAATAAATCTTATAGAGCTATATAAAACTTTATAAAGGTATTCCCCTAAGCGTACAACTTTGAGGGTATGATTAAAAACCAAGAAAAAGCCTCCATAATAAGCGCAGTAAACAATTCACATTCAAGTCATATAATAATACCGAGTCGGTTAAGTATTCTTGTTTTAATTCTAATTAAGGTATGCAGAAGCGTCAAATAAAATAAAATAAATTATTTTGAATTAACTAAAAGTTAATTGTACACTCACAAAGGGAGCTCGGTCACACTTTAAAAAAGTGAACTTCTTTTTTTGTTTACCTCATATTCAAAGCATTAGAGGCCGACTCTAGGGATCAGTTTATATATTAAATACAGATTAGTAGTATATAAATGTTTTGTTTCAATTTAAAATAAATAAATAATCCAGATTTTTTCACAGAAATTTGATTCTATAAAATATCGATAATATTTCGGAGAACACTAACATGAAAAAAAAGAAGATAAATAATTGAAATAAATAACATTATCGATGTCTAATGCTTGATTCCCACTTCTAAACATTTTATTTCACGACGATAACATGAAGGTATTGCCGCCGAAAATATTCGGAATTTCCCCAGTCACGTATTAAACATAACGTGACAAGGCAGTATCACTTTGTGTAATGCTCACGAGACTAATTCAATAGATTAATGGAACTCTGCTCAAATTAAAGTTTCAAACCCTTGCAAAGAATAAACGTTACGTTAATTAAAACCTTGAAAGTTCTTCAAAAGAAGTAGTTACGTTAACTTAATCAGTCCAGTCTGTACGTTCAATTGTGTAGAACATTCAACAAAATGTTGATGCGAAAGTTCTTAGCCATTATTCTTTTTAATAAAATAATCAAGATTTTATACAAAAGTAGTAGGTATCACGTTCGAAGCGAGAAAAGAGTCATACTAGTCTAAGATCCCACCGCAAGATCAGTGCGCTCATCGGTTTTTTGCTGAAAACCGAATTTTTATGTATATTTTTAATTAGGAGAATATATATCGACTAGGTTGCCAGTCAAAATTTGGCCGCAAGCATGTTTAATTAAAATTTTTCTAATCGATTTTTGGGAAAAAAATTCGTTCACTTGTTTTTTTGAATAAAAAGTAGTCTACATCACGTCAAATGATATAAAAAATCTAAAAAATCACGGTTGCCGCTTTTCACCTGGCCGCAACATCTTGGCAGCCTGGTGCAAACAGGTATGATTTCGATTCATTTTTACGTTCATAACGCACATTTATGAATCATATATCAAATTAAAGCTAATTTTTTTCTATTTATTATCATATATGGTTGCCTAATTAAATCCGGCCGCAAATAAGGGTTGCTGGCTTTTAAAATTATAAATATAGGATTAGTGCGTTCATCGGTTTTTTGCTGAAAACCGAATTTTTATGTATATTTATAATTAGGAGAATATATATCGACTAGGTGGCCAGTCAAAATTTGGCCGCAAGCATGTTTAATTAAAATTTTTCTAATCGATTTTTGGGAAAAAAATTCGTTCACTTGTTTTTTTGAATAAAATGTAGTCTACATCACGTCAAATGATATAAAAAATCTAAAAAATCACGGTTGCCGCTTTTCACCTGGCCGCAACATCTTGGCAGCCTGGTGCAAACAGGTATGATTTCGATTCATTTTTACGTTCATAACGCACATTTATGAATCATATATCAAATTAAAGCTAATTTTTTTCTATTTATTATCATATATGGTTGCCTAATTAAATCCGGCCGCAAATAAGGGTTGCTGGCTTTTAAAATTATAAATATAGGATTAGTGCGTTCATCGGTTTTTTGCTGAAAACCGAATTTTTATGTATATTTATAATTAGGAGAATATATATCGACTAGGTGGCCAGTCAAAATTTGGCCGCAAGCATGTTTAATTAAAATTTTTCTAATAGATTTTTGGGAAAAAAATTCGTTCACTTGTTTTTTGAATAAAATGTAGTTTACATCACGTCAAATGATATAAAAATTCTAAAAAATCACGGTTGCCGCTTTTCACCTGGCCGCAACATCTTGGCAGCCTGGTGCAAATAGGTATGATTTCGATTCATTTTTACGTTCATAACGCACATTTATGAATCATATATCAAATTAAAGCTAATTTTTTTTCTATTTATTATCATATATGGTTGCCTAATTAAATCCGGCCGCAAATAAGGGTTGCCGGCTGTTAAAGATGTTGAATATTTAAGGTTGAGTGTTGCGGCCAAATTTTGACTGGCAACCTAGTCGATATATATTCTCCTAATTATAAATATACATAAAAATTCGGTTTTCAGCAAAAAACCGATGAACGCACTAATCCTATATTTATAATTTTTATAAGCCAGCAACCCTTATTTGCGGCCGGATTTAATTAGGCAACCATATATGATAATAAATAGAAAAAAATTAGCTTTAATTTGATATATGATTCATAAATGTGCGTTATGAACGTAAAAATGAATCGAAATCATACCTGTTTGCACCAGGCTGCCAAGATGTTGCGGCCAGGTGAAAAGCGGCAACCGTGATTTTTTAGAATTTTTATATCATTTGACGTGATGTAGACTACATTTTATTCAAAAAAACAAGTGAACGAATTTTTTTCCCAAAAATCGATTAGAAAAATTTTAATTAAACATGCTTGCGGCCAAATTTTGACTGGCAACCTAGTCGATATATATTCTCCTAATTAAAAATATACATAAAAATTCGGTTTTCAGCAAAAAACCGATGAGCGCACTGATCCTGCAGCCGGATCTCGTACTATACGTAGTGCAATACAGACTCGATACAACTCATTGTTAGTGATCTTTTAGTCGCGTCGCCGATATCGCATGCTAACCCTACTGTTTTTATGACCATTTTTACCAGTTACTATTTTCTACATAATCTATTCGACTTTGACATGACAACGGACTATCTCAGTATGAAAAAAAATATACGTATTTATAGATTATAACTAGCGGTCCGCCCCGGCTTCGCCCGTGGTACATATGAAAAATAGATGTTGGCCGATTCTCAGACTTACCCGATATGCACAGAAAATTTCATGAGAATCGGTCCACCCGTTTCGGAGGAGTATGCAGACTAACATTGTGACACGAGAATTTTATATATAAGATTAAGATATTCCTGTGGGAATTAAATTGATAAGCTATAGTTTTTATACTTTTGAGATGTTTTTTTTATCACAATACACAATAAGACAAAATATCATTTAAAATCATTATTTCATTATGACCAGTTATTTCGATCACGGAAAATACTTACAATATAAAGGACAACGCTTCTTAGGTGGAGATAATATTATATCAAAAAGAAAATTTATGAAAATTGCTTTGAATGTATAAAACAAAATCCTCTTTTTAATATTAATGTATATTCTTGTCATGGCAGGTTCTTGACGCAACTAAAATTTCCCTATATTAAATTCTGTTAGTAATACAAGCATGACTTATAAATAAATTTACTCGGCAAATTATATAATTGGCTTTTTAATACTTCATTTTGTACCGTAACCTGAAAGTTTTCGTTTGCTGTTGATTATTCTTGAAAGCAAGATATATATATATATATATATATAATTTGTATTAATCTTTCGTTGATTAAAGTTAGTTGAGATGGATCGAAAAGTATGAAGGAAAACCTTGAAAAACAGCAGGTGCATAATATAATTTAATGGCTAACAAATATTTCAGTAGGTCTGAAAATGTAGCAGCTCTTCGTTCTTTTAATACAATTGGTACGAAACGCGTCATTTGTATAAAGTCGATAAGCTTGAAATGAAGATAGTATTCAAATGATTCTAATATATTTTAGACTAGCTGCGCCCTGCGGTTTTACCCGCTGTACTCAACTCATGTTGGTCTTAACGTGATGATATACTTTATAGCCTTCCTCGATAAAATAATTGTTCAAATCGGAGCTGTAGTTCCTGAGATTAGCGCGTTCAAACAAACAAACTCTTCAGCTTTATAATATTAGTATAGATATAGCTTAAAATTCGGCAGTAAATTTGTTTGCTTATCTTATAATTTTATAGTAAACTAGCGATCCGCCCCGGCTTCGCCCGTGATACATGTTTACGTTTTCTCTACATAAGAACCATCCTCGTACTTCAAGGAATATAATAAAAAAAGAATTATCGAAATCGGTTCAGCCGTTCTCGAGTTATGCGCTTACCAACACATTTTGCGATTCATTTTTATATTAAGAAGATTAGATGTCATTAAGTATATGGCGCGTTATAATTTGTCATGCCAGGCCTTGTGACCACCGAGACCATAACAAATAATTCAATAAATTTAAAAATTAAATATTATCCTAGATATTACTTAAAAATGGCAGAACGAATATTAAAAAAAGTATTATACATAGTATTGCTTATAGGGGTTGGTAATTTCGAGTTGTACACTGCACGGGTCAACAATGACCCGTATTCCCGCCTGATTGCATCACTATAAAAATACAAATAATAATTCTGAATACTTGTTTTACACACTGTATACTACCTAGAAATTTTACTTTTTTCATAAAATATTGTTGTTATTCAGGAATGAGCAAATGGTCAGGTATGGAATATCATGAATTGTTAGAATATTTCTTTATTCAGGTTGCAAACACTCCTATGATGAAGATTAAAGCTATGATCCACCACGATGGATCTCTTGTCTTCAATCTTTTGGTACCAATAGGTTCAAGGTTTGTCCACATACATATATTTTAGAGTTGTTTCCCTTCGCCATTGAGGAGAAAAACTACTTACAACAGACAACAAAACTGAAGCAATTATAAAGCTTTGGTAGTAAAATACACTGGTGCAGATAAATTGAAAGTTTTTACGAAATTCTTAAAGTACCTACATTTTGATTGAAGTGGGATTATAAAATTAAATAAAAAGTAGTTACTTTATCACAAATGCTGTTCACCGCCCAATTTTATAAAACAAGTATAAATAAATCGGTGTTGGAAAAGCGAGTAGGCAGACCATAATATAACATTGTTTCACTACGTTTCGATGAAATCAATATTTGCTTGAAAAGCTCTGTATCGAGTTTTATTCCTAAAACATTGGTAAAGTTCGGAAACAATAGCTTGATATCGAAATCGAAGTGGGTAAGATATTTTTTTTTTGTTGAAATTAAAACATTACGAATATAATATTATAAATATTATATTTGTTATATAGTTATATATAGTTATATTTGTTATATAGTTAAATGTTATATATAGTTTCTTGCCGATTCTTCTCCATAGATACTGCTTTCCGAATCGGTGGTAAATGTTAAAAATACTTATGTAATGACGATTCGAAAGTGCTACTAAATAGTAGTCTAATTGAATAAATGAATGTTTCAGTTTGAGTTTGAGTATAGTTAAACACTTTAAACAATAATATAATCTTATTTTAATATTTTGATCGAAACCCAATTTATAATGTATTTTACATTTCATACAAAAAAAAAATTGATAAAATCGTTTAAATCTAGTTTTATTTAATTTCATAAATACCCTGGGTTTGCATCAAGAATCGTGTAGCGCTTAAAAACTCAGTAGATAGGTAGGTACCTACTAAAGAAATTATCCTTGATCTTTAAAAATAATAAATAATGAACTAATGGTAGTTACATAGCCTAAAAAGTAATTGAATCATATTTTACACAAATACCAATATTTAACTTACACTTAATTTATAACTATTTACCTACCAATTCAATTCCCCATTACATATTATAAAATTAACCCAAAGCATAAAATTGGGTTCAATGAACTCTGTATTTAATGCATTAAATTCGCCTAATCTTGGTTCAAAATGTACCCCTGTATTCAATATTTAATTTAAACAAAAACCTTTGTATCAGTACATTACTTCGTTTGTTCCTCCAATACTGGTTTCACGTTTCAACCGCACATCCGTACCTGACTCGCAGCGTTTTTGTTATTACATACTTTTTTTATTTAATCTGTATGTATTATTGTTAAATAAAATAAAATAAGTAAATTTTCATATTCAGTTATCATTTTCAAAAGTAAGCATTGAAAAGAATTTCACATATTAATATTATGATTGAATTAAGTATGGATATTTTAGCAAAATGAAATATATTCACAAATTACGCTCAATTTGCCAGAATGATAACTTACAAGTACCTATTTAACAGAATATTGAAAGAATTGAACGAACATTTATTGGAATAAAATGAACAGGAATAAAATAAATTTAGACTCCGTTATATTGAAGTAATTATTCGTCATGTTTAAACGTTTAAAAAAAAAACCTAGTTTTAGATTGAAGTTAACATGTTTTTCATCACAATCTTGAGTTGTTTTAAACAAAAAATAAAATAGCTTGTAATGTTACAAGAAAATACATAAGTTAATTGCGGCTTTCAATGTAATCATAATTTATAGAAAGCTTTTTAATATTACGATCGTTTATTCTCTTTACATTATACATAAATTGTATTAGACTCTAAAAATACTACACCTCTAGTTGTGATAAAGGGGTATAACGACCAAATTAAAAACATGTGGTAAAACAATCAGGGAATCAACTTTTTATATCGGGATTGGGAATTACGTACGGCTATGGTTATGGAGATAGAACAGCGAGTTTTTTATTAGTTAGTATTAATAATAATAAAGGGCCTCTGAATGTTTACAGAATAAAGAGCTTATATTTTGTTCAATTTGATCTATATACCTGCGTATCATCATCACATAATAAGTCATTGTAAAGAATAGGCAACCTTAAAGCGCGTCACACACGGTGAAGATACTATAATATTTTATCTTAAGATACTGTATTATTTTATATTACAGTATCTTAAGGTATCCGATATCAGCGTTCTGACCATCATTTTTCTTTTTGTCATTGCGTACTAAGACCCCTGTAGAACCGCCATCCTGTTACAAATGACCCACAAAATTTCGGGTCAATGACAAAAAGAAAAATGATGGTCAGAACGCTGATACCGGATACCTTAAGATACTGTAATATAAAATAATACAGTATCTTAAGATAAAATATTATAGTATCTTCACCGTTTGTGACGCGCTTAAGAAATATATAGGAACTATCATACTATGTATAGTAGTTTAGGTAACTGCGGGTGCTTATTCCATAATGTAATTAGGGAGAAGATTTTTCGTAAATTTGAAGCAAGAAAATTGCTTTTTCATTTTTATTTCATTTTTATTTCTTTCAAAATACCAAATATACTGAGACAACATGTCATAGATACCTCCATTTTATTTATATAGAATTCCCGTTAACAATATGTAATGTAAGAGTTCCGTTGCCTAATTAATTTTCAAGCAAAATTTAGTAAGAGTGTAAAATAATTGAAAATTATTTTAAGGGCCCAAAATTTAATTGGACGACATTAACAGTGATGAATCGCGCTCTGCTCAAGGCATTAGCGTAATTATATTGTGATTTCGGAATAATCGTATGATGAATGGGCGTAGCTCCTTACATTTCTCTTGATTCGCTGTAATATTCATTTATTGCATGTTCTAACAGTTACAGAGAAACTTAATAATATTTTAATTAATCTTATTTTCATGGAAGTTCACGAATTCTTTTTTTAATTTACGGCGAATAGGATTAAGTATTGGTCTATTAAATTAATAACGGATTCCAACAAAGGCAGAGATTTTGTTAGAATTTTAATATCAGTAATTAGAAGGCTTACGCAGTTTCGTTGAAGTTTCAGCCTTGGAACATACACTGCTGGATATAGACCTCTTCAAAGATTTGCTATAAGTAACGATATACAGTTTATAGAAATATTACAAAATACTTTTTTCACTCAATTTCACGTTGGACTTTGGGACACTCCGTGTAAAATTTATGACTTTAATGGCATTGCTAGTAAATGTGAAGCCTGTATATTGTAAGGTCCTCGGTAGAGCATGAACATCTATTGAGATATTTTATATTATAATAACGAGAACAAAACAGATAATTAAAATTAATGTAATTTAAAATTCACAGAATTCCATATAGTTCCAAAGCAAACAGCGGTTTTTGTTTGAACTACATTACAATATTAAGCAATTACCTACGAAATACAATCATATTATAGTTAGCCATGTAAATAATACAAATTCTTAGAATCGTATCCAATTCGTGATATTAACTAACAATTGAGTATTTGAATAAAAAAAAATTATTGATTTTTTTTATGTATTTTGAAACTTTATTATTAATAATATTGATATTTAATACAAATAACTTCAAAAACATTTTTTTCCGTTAATTATAAGCAATTAAAAATTGATGAAATTTAAATTAGAATCACGTGACTACAAACGCGCCATGACTGGTCACCATATAGTTGTGACGTCATAATGTTATAACGTTTACGGCTATTACAATAATATTGATTTATTGCTAAGATACGATTTGTTTGTTGGTTCCGAATTAGTTAGTTAGTTACGAAAATAATATTCTTGATGTTGATATATTTATGATCACCGATTTTTGTCAGGAGTTGCCTTTGTAGTATTCGTACATAATGGTACAAAACGATAACTTTTGAGGTTCGCCATTTTTAATATAAATTTAAATAATATAATTAAAATTAATATAATTAATATGTAATTTAATAATGACAACAAAATTAAATAGATCAAAACCCTGTATTTATTATTAACACGCTTTTATTAGCTTCATCTGTATGTTTGTATGTAACCGACTCCTTTCGAAGTTTCGACCCGATTTTGACCCACTTAAAACCGACGGGTTTTGTTCTATCAAGGTCCGATGACAATACAATAATATCATAAATTTATCCTTTTATACTGATAAGGATCGCCAGGATCAGCTTAAAACATATGTTTGTAAGTAACCAATTCTCCTTTCGATTCGATTTAGACCCACTATAAACCGACGGATTTAATTTAAATTTTGTATACTTATAAAAACCCGGTAACAATACAATAATTTCATGAATTTATCTTATTATCCTGTTTAGTTTTTCAAACTACAATACATATTTATTTTTCTATCAACTGCAATGAGTGAAAACTAACATTATGACGTCACACGCATTCGGGTGACGCTTCGGGAGTTGTCGGCGTGTCTTCGGTACTGGATTCAAAGACTAATTTTTATTTTGAAATAACTTTTGAATTATTGCAAAAAAAATAAAAATAAAAACAGTTTTGTTATAAAACTAATATATGATCTTTCCATTTATCACAAAAAAATTTTTCATTCAAATACTCAATTTCAACGTTTGAAGATACAAAAAGCGGTTACGTACCAAATATATAAGATTCATTTGCCCTAATACTCTATTTATATTCATTTACTTCTTTTCGTGTGAGACGTCATTAAAAATCGATTATTACCTTGTAAAGAACCTAACCTCATCCCCGCGTTACACACATTAGCATCGTGAATAAGATGTTTTTCGTGGCTTCGTTGACTAGCCGCGATGGCCTCTCACTTAGTAAAGTTACGCTTGAAAGGTAATTTTGTACTTTATTATATTCCAGTGGCCTCAAGGGTACTTCACCTAAAATAAACGTTTTGAGAGTAAATCGATTTTTAATTTATCTCTTTTCTCGCTTTTAATGGTGACTTGACTTCCTTTTATCCTGTCAAAACATAGGCCTTTCGTGGATTCACGGGTCCTTAAGTCAACATTACCTTTTCTAAGCAGAGTTTAAATAAACAATACATACGTGTGTCTTAATTAAATTAATAAATGTCAATGTTTATTTTACACATTTAATTCTTGTAATTATTTAAAACGGCCAATGTCTCTTCATCTTGTCGTAAAAATCTTTATCAGCTGACTCAGATAGACAATGAATTTAACATATTATCAAAGAATATAAAGAAAACGTTAAGGTAGGTTTTTCATTAGATGACATAACATTAAAATCTGTGGAATTTTAAGTCATATTCCATTGATTACACATATGTACTCTCCTAAAGCTCATGTTTTCAAAAAATTAAGGATAAAAGCTACCGTACTAAATACACCTACAAGGAGAGACCGTGCATTTACTCGGAACAATAAATTAAACCCCTTCCTGGCGGTTTACTTAAATTAGAAAGCAACCATTTCTATTTGTGTAATTATAGTGGTTTTACAATAGCGCCTTTTGTTTATTAAGGAACAAACAAAGTCTATACAATTCGAAAACTGATTTAGGTACTCGTATTTCAAATTATCTTTAATTAACAGCTGATATTTGGTAACTTCGATTTTATTATTTTCTCTAATATAAGTTATTACCTGACGAAAACAGACATTTCATGTGGTTAAACCTAAAATATCATAAGATTATTAAGTAGATTTTATTGCTGATACCTCATTATCTCACTAACTTAACTTTAATAGGTACAGATTTTTTCAGCAAGGCATTTGCATTTTAAGATAATATGTATGTTCACCATATTCACCGATAAGCTTACCAACTGTGTTATTGTTGCAGATATACAAGCATGTAAAATAATTATTGTTTCTGCGAACGCAACATGTCATGAAATGATGTCAAGTCAATATGGGCATGTTTACTCTCATATCCATTGTAAATTGTGGATTGTACGCATTCTTTATCATCACAAATATCCCGATACTGCAAGGAGAAGAACAGCCGCAGTGCCCCAGCCTCACAGAAAATCCTATATGTCCATGTTACAATTTTAAAGAAGGTAATCGATTACATAATTCAATATAAGTTAATTTATAGAACTGATTCTAATAGACAATTTGTTTCAGGATTATTTCTTGAATGTCCCAGCGCAACTCCGAATGTTGTCAAAAATGTATTAACTAAAATAAAAGGAACTATCCAGTCGCTGTCCATCTACGATCTCGATAGCTCAATCACTGATTTAAGACCAGATTTTCTACCACCACACGTGAAGATAATTAATTTACAAATTTCCCAATCAAAAATCAGTGAAATAAATCCTAATGCTTTCACATCCATCCGAGACTCTTTGAAGTCTTTGAGTATACTTTCCAGTAAATTACAACGAATTCCACAGGACTCTTTTTCTCAACTGCAAAATATTGAAATACTCGATTTACAACTCAACGACATCAAAGACATAGATACAAACACTTTCCAAGGCCTTAGGTTGAGTAAAATCAATTTGAAAGGCAATAAAATTGAAAATATTTCAGAAAATGCATTTCATTATCTGGAAGAAACTTTAACGGAGTTGGATATTACGGAAAATTTTCTTAACGTTTTTCCTCTGAAGTCTTTGGCGAACCTGACCAAACTTAACAGTTTACGACTAGCGTGGAATAAAATTCAATCGATACCGGATAGTTCAAATATTGCAATTCAGGAATTATTATCGGTAGATCTTAGTTTCAATGAATTTACAAGAATCGAGAGGAATTGGCTTAGTTGTATGCCGCATGTGAAAACATTAACAATTTTTAGTAATCAAATTGAACACATAGACGAGGAAGCATTCTACTCCCTTAATAACCTAGAAGTAATAGACTTAAGTCGAAATAAATTAATAAGTATTTCGAAAAATATTTTTCACAAAAATGTAAATCTTCGTACAATAGATTTAAGTCACAACCACCTACATTATATAACTGGAGTTTTTTCCAATTTGACTCAACTCACAGAAATTTTTCTTTCAGAAAATAATATTCTAGAAATTTCTAACGATGTATTTTACAATGCTTCATCGTTAGCGGTTTTAAACTTAGAACATAATGCAATACAAAGTTTAGAACCAAATTGTTTTAGTTACTTATATAATTTAACCCAACTACATATGGGAACAAATTTTTTAAAGAAACTTCCTAATAAAATATTTCAATCAAATTCCAAGTTAGTAACTTTAAGTCTTGATAATAATCAAATTAGTGAAATAAGTGATTCGATATTTGATAAATTAGAAGAATTAAAAGAAATAAGGCTTCAACATAACAGAATAAGTCACATAAAAAGAAACGTATTCAGCCCCTTACCCGGGCTCTTAGAATTACACTTACAGAATAACGCTATTCAAAGCATAGATTCACATGCATTTATCACTTTAAGGAAACTCCAACATATAAACCTTCAAGATAACTACTTAACTACGATAGGCGATGTATTTCCAAATAGGAATTCCTCGTTAGTTTCAATTCAACTCAGTTCTAATCATCTTTCACTTTTAAAGAATAGTTCACTGCGGGGTCAAGTCAATGTACAAATAATGTGGCTCACACAGAACAACTTAAAAATACTTACTTATAATCTATTTAACGAATTATTTAATATTCGAAGGTTGTATATAAAGAATAATACTATTGTACATATAGAAAATAGGGCCTTTATGAATCTGCAAAAAATAAAATATTTAGATTTAAGTAGTAATAAGCTTACAAATTTAAGTAATGAGACTTTTTATAAGGTTGTAACGTTGGAAGAATTGTATTTGCATAAAAATCATATAAGTCATATTGAAAAGGACACTTTTATACATTTAATAAAATTGAAGATATTGGATCTGTCAGAAAATGAAATTATAATTTTAGATTTCGATATGTCAACGTTGCCCGTGAAGCAACTTCGCTTGAACCTTAATTCAATATCGATCATTGAATCAAATTCAATAAAATCTCTACCAAATTTAAATGATCTGCAGATGAACAACAACTTTCTTACCTGGGAGGATATCACATACATTCAAATACATGGACTGAAATCACTTGTTTTGTCCTATAATAATTTTACATTTCTCGAAAACAAAACTTTTTCCCACTTACCATCTTTGCAATCCTTATCACTGGAAATGTCAAATATATCACAACTATCTCCGACGATCTTTACTAAGAACCAAAATCTTATCAAAATCAACTTAGCGTATAATTATTTAAAAGATCTTCATAAGGATGTGTTTGCATACACGACCATATTACAAGAACTTAATTTAAAAGGAAATTCCTTTTCTGATTTCCCACATGTTGCATTATTCAATGTAACTTCATTGGAAAATTTAAACCTTTGCGATAATCAATTACATGGAATAGATTTTTTTAGATTCACTGGATTACAGAACTTACGAACGCTCAATCTTTGCAACAACCGCATTTCCGTTCTCAACGGATTTAATTCTCCTTCCCTAAAAAATTTAGTAACATTGAATTTGAGTAATAATTTGCTCACAGTTCTTCCACCGAATTTTTTTCAGCATTCATTGGGCTTAAAGGAAATAGACTTGTCACATAATTTTTTCAAACATGTACCGAGTAATGGTCTCTCTGAAACAGTCTTGCCAGCTTTAACAACGCTAAATATGTCTTTCAACTCTCTAGAACAGTTAATGCTTTCACATCCGGTCAAACAGTTTCCATTGTTGGAGGAACTTATTATCACGAAAACTAATCTTACGATAATAACGAGTAAAGATTTTGAAAATTTTCCGTCGTTAAAAAAGTTAATATTGAAAAGCAATTGTCTGATTCGATTATCGCCGGGTGCATTTTCTAAACTTCATAACTTGGAGATTTTAGATATGAGCGAAAATAAACTAGAAAATATTCCTAGAGAAAGACTGCAAGGCCTTTATTCTACAAGAATATTGAATATATCACAAAACATTATACGGGAGCTTGAGGAATTTACTGGTGACCTACAAAGCCTGCAAAAACTAGATCTATCTTTCAATCACATAACAAGAATAAGCAAGAGTATATTCCGATACCTGTACAGCCTCGCAGAGTTAAACTTGAGTGGAAATTGGCTTTCATTTATAGCAACGGACACTTTCAGGATGCTTCACAAAATTGTGCACATAGACTTGAGCAAGAACTACTTCGAAGTCATTAATACTAAATTGTTAGTATCAATAGAAGCACAAGTTAAATCAATTGCATATGATGGTAGGTTATTTTTTAATACAAAAATAGTTTTTTTATGATATAAAATTATCTTAAAATTTGTAAATTTTAGTTTTATAGTCTTCTTCCATTTTAATTTATTAATTATTATGGCAAGTTCTACATTAAGCTGTTATTTTAGTTAATGCATATGCACTTTATCTTGCAGAAAACCCATTAACGTGTAATTGTGAATCTCAAGAGATATGGAGATGGATGCAAAATCATTACAAAATTGTGCTAAAAGGAAGTAGCAACTTACGATGTGAGCACCCTGAAGAACTACATGGCTACAGTTTTATAGAGCTGACATCGCAAAAGCTATGCGACGTGCCGGTCGTAATTCGTATCGCAATACAAGACATACAAACCTATTCCGTAATAGTGTCTTGGCAGAGCCGCAATCAGAGCGGCTTAAGTGGATACCAAGTAGCTTACTACAAGGAACAGATGCCAGGAGTAGTAAGTATTGAGCACGATTTGTTTTTGACAAAACGCTTTATGAATCTCGTAACACCAATTATCCTCGTACACAATTTCATATTCACCTGAAAACAAATTACAATTAATAATGAAATGTAATGACTGAAACGTGTTACATGAAAAGAGTAGAGCAACCATTACAACAAACATTTGAATACAAAGGCTGTGCATCACTTCAATGGACCATAAAAAATATTTATGTTCCTCGACCGTGGATATTTTGGTTGTACAGTGAATTCGTTTAAATCTTCCTTTTAACAATTGTTCATACGACACGCGATTTTTAACGCCGTACAAATAGCGGCTTCATTTTTTGTTTTAACTTTGTATTATTTTTCAGATACGAGGTAAAATATTGAACACAACCGCGAGAATGACAAGACTGAATCATTTAACTCCGGGAGCTAGGTATACAATTTGCGTCATAGCTACGGGTAACTTCGGCGCGTCAGCCGGATCTTCCTTGCCCGACGCACGAATCGCTACGTCATCAGAAAACAACAGTGCTCAATTGTACGGTGACGAACACCTCTTTAATCACTTGCGAGGCTACATGAATGACTCTCAGACTAGCAAATGTACGAGCGTGAATACAATAGAAATCTTCGGAACGTCGTTAGATAGCCCCTTTTCTAACACATACATGGGAATTGCTGACATATTAACGAGGCGGCTCAGCCTTGTCGTAGGTTGCTGTATAGGTTTTATTGTGTTCATTGTTTTAGTGTCAGCTTTAGGCTATATGAAGACCAAAAAGAGACCCGTCGCTACAAAAACCGAGATACAGCAAGCCCCACAATACATTTCTTATGATAATTTCCCCGTTCCTAATATTGAAGCTCAAACAACAGATATGGATATAAATACGTTAGCAGATATAAAACCATAATTAAAAACACGTTAATAATTGTTTTGAAATCCCTACGAGGTGACAGAAATTCATGCCAATAACATTTTGAAATCGTTGTTTCTTATGTATAATCATGCATTAAGATACAGGTAATCATAAGATACTCAAAATAATCTTTTTTATGCTATTTAGTGTACTATAACTGAAAATATATCTTTAATTATTATCTTCCAAACGTATAACGTTTCGTCTAGTGTTTAATATGATTGTGATTTTAAAACTTAATTTTATAAAACGTGATGATTTAAGTTAATCTTTGTATAATATATTTTATTGAAGAAAATGTAAAACATATTTGCAATTGTAAAAAAATAGGAAAATAATTTATCTTTAGCATATAAGTATAAAGTAAATATGAAGTTGACTTAACTACGATAACTTAAGTGATACATATATTTATGTCAAGAAAATAAAGGTAATTAATAAAAAATATCAGACTTAATTTAGTATTACCGAAATGTACCAAAAACTTTTAATTGTATTAAAATAAAAATTTGTTTAAATTTAGACTGTAAATTGTAGCGTTAATAATAAAAGTTTTAAAATGAAATTACTTTCTTTTTATAAAAAATCATATCTACATTTAAAAACTCTAGCTTAAGTAAACATTATTCTAACAAAAATAAAATATCACAGTATTAAATGCAAATATCGGTTTTGATATTACTTTTAATTTGAATGTATTATATTGCATATTGTACTGAATATGTAGGTGATAGGCAACCAGTTTAAAATACAGCAATGTTAAACTAACTCCAACTTGAACCCACAAAAATGTGAATCTATTCAACGAAAACACGCGATACAAAAATGGCGAGAAATATGACACACGTTTCAGAACAATGATTTTATTTCCACAGGGACACGTATTTCGAATACAGAAGATTACAAGTACGTTGTTCGTATTAAATTGATTAAATGAATTATTCAGCATCAAGTGTCACGATTCATTGATTCTCACGAGAATCCATTCATTTAGACCGATTTCCGAGCTCGCCATCGATTGCGATCTCGATAAAGCAAGAAGTCAAATAAAATTTTAAGTCAATACATTGATTTCTCGCTACGGGGTTGAATAGATTTCATTACCAATTGAAATTGATGCCTAATCCTAATTTAAAATTGACTTTGGCGCAGTGGGTGGTTACGCTATCTAGATTAATAGATTATAGACTAAATTTGCATTAGTACGATATTATTTTTATAGAACTTAACAATGGTTATCATCACTACATAGTATAAAACAAAGTCGCTTTCCCTGTCCCTATGTCCCTATGTCCCTATGTCCCTTTGTACGCTTAAATCTTTGAAACTACGCAACGGATTTTGATGCGGTTTTTTTTAATAGATAGAGTGATTCAAGAGGAAGGTTTATATGTATAATAAGATCCATTAAGTAGTGGAGAAGTACTGTTATTTTTGAGGTTTCTAATGTGATGTCGTAAAAAATTACATTTATTCCGCTTACATTGCAAACGCAGGCTGAACCCTACGAGTTTTATCAAAATAATGTACTAAGTATTATACACATTGAAAAGGTCTACAGAAAAGTCCGCGATGGTATATGTCTATCTCTTATGGATAACCCACAATAACTTTTTTTTGTCATTTACTTTTTACGACAAATAATGGCTAATTTTCGAAGCGATTTTAACCAATACAGCATTAATCCTTAACCAACTAAATACCATGGATACATTGTTCATTTAATATAGATCTATATGGCCCTTTACACCGTATGATTTAAGTGAATATTTTCGAAGATATTACAGATTTAAAAATTGCAGGACGTAGCGTTTGCGGCCGCCCGGCTATGTATTTACCCGTGCGATGCCGGAGGCCGGAGCGGGCCGCTATATTTTTATACCTATACAACGTTCACAATTTTTCTGTAGTGTATTTAGTATCAGCATTGCACCCGTGCGAAGCCGGGGCGGGTCGCTAGTAATATTATAAAGTTAACAATCTTCGGGGCAAAAAATATTTACATGTCTAATTTTGCTAGCCACTTATTATTGTCATTGAAATGTTGATATATAAAAATTCATATGAACAAAATAATGATTCAGTTATTTTATAACTTAGATAACATGATATGATACATGCTTTTGTTTCGCACGTTACCGCTTCAGGCGCTATGTCAAAATCTGATACAAATATTAAAGGAGAATATTTAGTTGACGCTTTCATGTTTCATTTTCACTTACCGAATTAAGCACTTAAATGTTTTGCAAAGTTATTATTTATCTCAGCTGGCATATCTTCAGTTAATATCTTTGTAATGTTTGAATTTCCTTTCAACTATAATCAAAATCCTATCGTTTTCTCGTTGACTATGAAGAAATGAGGATATCTCTGTTCCAAAATAGAAATACATTTGCGACGTTACCGATTTAAGCGCTCAGTTATAAATAAAACATTGCTAGAACAAATAAATTTCACATCAAAAGGGTCTTCGCTCTTCATATTTAGCATCGAATTTAATTAAATACTAATGATTAGTGTAAAGTAAATCCGAAATAAAAGTTGTATAACAATTTAGTTTTTTTTGTAGAGTCGATATTATTATTTTTTTTAATTCGATAGGATATAATTTGTTTCATCGTATCATATTACCATTTATTAAATACTGAATTTCACAACGGTTTAAGTTTGTAAATTTCAATATAGGTAATTAATTCCGATATTAAAATAATTATAGAGATTAAATTCTGACTGATATACGAGCTGAAGAGTTACGATTTACGTTACAATAAAAACTTAAAAATAAATACAATTTAAAACAAGGAAGTGATTAACAATGGCGTAAAAAGAATGATCGTTCTTTTACGATGTTTCAAAGAAATGAGCGCGTAACCGCATGTTGCGAAACAACGGGCATAATACCGCCGGCCCTTTTGATAGCATCGCACTTCCCGCTTTACTCGTGTTGTGAAATATGAACATACTGGCTTTGAAGTTCGATACAATATTCTAAACTAAACCTAATTTAGATAATTTTGATTCTACACAATAACAGGGCATTAGCAAAAGGAATGAAAGAAACAATTCTACAAGAATCCATTCACATCGCCATCGCTGTTACCGTTTCTAAAGACAATCATTGAGAACAAAGCGCTACCCATACATTAAAGTATAGCATAGTCGTGTGTAGGAGGTTTGTACGAAAAGCAATTGAGGCAGCAATATTCCGCTGGACAAAGGAATCGCGTTTCTAAGACAAAGACGCAAGCACACACAGCTCAAATCGCAACCCAGAAACAATAGTGTTCATATCGCCATTGTCCCTTTCAATAATCGTCTACTTTTGTAGTTATTGATATAATCGTAATAGCGCTTCGAATAAACGGAATAGGTAGTTTAATGACGTCACGAATGTTGTATTTTATCATGGAATGCAGCTATTACTAGAAGTTATCAAAGGTAAATGGTAATGGTTTACACGTATTTAAATATGCTAAAAATAAACATTATATGTTACTCATAGGTTAAATATATTTTATTGTTCATTCAAACTTAATTTATTCTATTAGACTTCTTCTGGAATCGTCAAAATGATCCAAGCAAATGTATAACCTTTGTTGTATAAAATTAGCCTTACTATGCCTCCCTCGGCTTAGCCCGGTATCGCCCACGATAAAAAAGCTGGTTTTTAAAAATGTTACTGGGTAAAGACAACTAAAAAATGTGAATCATTTTTGATTGATAAAAGTAAAAAATTACCCCCTACATCCTACAGTTTGTGAAACTCACAAAATATTCTTAACTAGTCCTTACTAATATTATAAATTCGAAAGAGTGTTTGTTCTGAAAGTTTCTACACGTATATTTTATCAAGATGGATCGGATTTGGCTAAAATTTCGTATGCAGACAGATTAAAGCTACAAAAGCTTGTAAGCTGCTTTTTATCCAGGTATATGAAGGAGGTGTGCTGAAACTGAAATATTATTTTAGTTATATAATATATATAAACCGGGTTTTAAATTTTAGTAGCGGTCACAATTTGTGAGACAAAGGTATGTATTGTAAACGAATTTTGATGACTTGATTATCTATGACACACTTTTCCAATGGTACTCTTATATACTACTATACTACTATCATTTTCACTATTCATTTAATATTTTTAGAATATTGAATTCAATTTTTACTATGTTTTGGGCAATAATTTTAAGTAAATCGAACTGAAATGAATATTGTCTAGGAATTTTAATAAAGTTTTCGAATTTAGATCAATTTCAAGTTAGGGCGGGCGGTTTTTAGAATAAGATACTAAATACTTAGTACTGTGTACTGTGATAAGATTCAGTTGCAGTATAAATTAGGTAATTTGCTATTCAATATCCAGTATAATAGGTCAGTATTTGCTTAATGTACAGCAAAGCAATGCTAATTAAAAATGAATTTTTACTTCTTTACACAAAACAAATGCGTAATTACATCATTTTCGAGGTCATTGAACGTATTCCGTGTAATCAGCTGGCAATATAATTGAACACACTAATAATTTACATTATGGCATTTACTTAAGGATTATAATGTAATCTACTTTGTGTACAGCTCGCGTAATATAAGCTCGCATTTCCTGGTAACCTCAATAGCGCTAGGACAAAACGAGATTAACAAAAGCTCTTTAATTAGACTTAACAATTAGAAATATGCAAGGTATAAAAGATATATCTTGTGGTTGAAAAGAAATTGCTTCAAGCTTGTATGGCATCGTAAATGTTGTTTTATAGCACACATAATATAACACTATCTGCTTAGTGATAAGTATACTGAATAAATTTAGTTCAAATTAGCACAATAGGAAATAACCGTAGTGGGTATTTAATGGGATTAGCATAGGGAAATTAAATATTTTGAAAACAAATACTAGTTTTGTATGTGAACATTAATTAAAATTTTATTCAGTATTATCTGCTCTTCTACGAAACAACTCATAAACAAATACCTATGTAGTTTCACTCACAGCTGCGATCAAATAAAAGGTATTAAATGTTTAAACAAAACGGAATGTTTTTAATTTGTTGTATGTGTATTACTACAATATTACCTACAACACATATTAAAGTAATTATCTATAAAATTATTGAGTCTCTAGTTTTCTAAGTTAATGACTTAGTTATCTATACTTTATCAATAATGAAGTGACTGAAATTTCCCAAATGTATCTTTATCTATTCAATAGGTACCTACTTAATATAGAACAACGAATATTCCCATCCTCTGATAGGGAGTTTTAAACCCCACTGAAATCGTTTCTGCTAAGATGCATGCCGTAGCGAAAATCATGATTTTATTATATTTCGATGATGTAATGCTCTTCCCTACAATACCTTACTGTGTACAGACAATGCTTATATTCATGCTGCTTTTCTTATGTAATTATATTTTTTTATTTCCCTTAACTATATTATGTATCTATATTTTCAGACCCATAATTACTCGGTCTTTCTTTGATTAAAAACAAATACACAATTTAAATAAATTTAACGATTCAGATATTTTTTTCGATTGCGTAGTCGGTAAGGAAAGTACGGTTCATCGGATCAGTGAGTTATAATTAAAAATGAGTCGAACTAGTAGAAGTATTCTATTTATAATCTACAGTCAGTTCCTTAATGCATCCGCAGTACCATGTATTGCTTAAACAAAGGGCATACGAAATTACCACATACCTCAGAATTCATAAAATTGCAGGTCCGTTTTAAAGAATTTAGTCTTTAAAGCTTTTAGTCTATTACAAAAGATATTGTACACTTTACTCAAAGAGCATTGTTCTTTTGCTCTGATCTCAAGTGTTTGGCGCCTTGAGTTTACTCAGTCAAAGCACACGAAACACAATACATGCTTGTTGCCTGTAAGGGCCCATCATTAAAACGGTCAAGTAGCAATATTATCTCAGACATCATCTTCGCTTCGTCACAGATACTATTGAAATTGCTAATACATGCATGGGTAATAGAATTTATAATGAGATTGTTACAATAATAGCAGCTTCGCATTTACAAATACTATAATAATCTTACAACAATAATTTTCATAATATTTGAAGTTCATAAAAATAACAATTTCGTAGGGGCAACAAAACATTCGAGTTATCGGTTATTTTTATCGAATTGACCATCAATTCATAATGTACTTACAATAAATCCGTAGAAGATATGATAGTATTACTAAATAATAGATGAAAGATCCCTATAATAAACTTCCCGGGCTACAATATGTCTTAAACAATATAGGTTGAGACTTAGCCTTTGCGCCAATCCCCAATAGATTCCTATTATGGATAATATGCTATCAATACAATTTTCAATTTATCGTGTAAATTGTATTTAAATGAAACTTTGATTTTACTGATTTTAATTGTATTATGGTAGATTCATTGAGCAAATATAGAAGAAGGAATTATGCGGTGAGCTTGGGGCTTTATTAAACATAATAATATTATAGTACCTACTCCCGTCTTACTCCCGTAGAATGTAGGATTTGTGTTATACTTTTTCATTAAACAGAAAACTTTTTTATTTAATTGGCAAGAAATCTTTATGTTCCCTAATATTTACTATGGCTTTTCAATTTTTATATTGCATTCAATTTATCTTCGAACAAAATCAAACAATCCGTAGAATCAGTTCTAAGAAGACCAATTATTTGACATTCAAAGGTCAACAAAGCAATACCAAAGTTTGCGAAATTTTGCCATTCTGAATTTCACCTGAAGCAACAATTCATAAGAATCGATCAAAACTTTTCTACATCTACGTCTATTGATGGATAAGAATAAAATAAAAGGTCAATGAAATGATGAATATGTTATATACTAAACTGGTTGACCCAGCGAAAAACCTTACGACCCGAGAATTTTCTTCGCGGATAATTTTTTGCACATTTTCCCGTTATTTATATAGTTTTTCTGCTATTCTTTCTATTTATCTTCATATTTTTTCTTCTTAACCAATCCAAGAATATAACTGGCCTTAACGGCCTATACAGATTTTTATTAATTATTGTGATCTGCAATAAATATAACAGCATTAAACGTAAGAATTTGAGCCAGATAAAATCATTCAATATGAACGAAAAAACTTTTTACTTTCTACTTCAGAAATACCCAAAGAATGGAACATTAAGAAATTTGATAAACGCAAGAGTTAGCGATTCTTTGATATGAATTAAGAAGTGTAAGCATGATTTCTGTTGCGAAGAATATAAAATTCAAATGTCTTCTAAACCTCTCACAGCTTTACGAATCTTAAGACACTTTCTTTATCGTGCCCGGGGCAAAGTTCTAACAACGTAACCAACTTTACTGAATACTTTATCTGGACGGATAATACTCCGATTTTTTTGTTCGCTAAGAAAAATCGCATTAAAGTAACAGGACTTGCCCTTGTTTTATAAAATATCTTCTCACGTCAAAAACAGGAGCACAAGTATGTTTAATCCAACATAACATCATTCTATATAACACAAAAATATGCTAGTGTGACCCCTGACCTGAAATTTTCCAAAGGAAACTTTCTTATAGAGCCTTCAATATAAGCTGATTATAAGAATTCGGAAATATCTTATATTAATTTTATACAGGTACCTATCTACGAAAACTAGTCATGAGAATAATTTGACGGTAATAAATTAATAACTCAAACTTTAAGCGTAACTTTAATAATTTGGAATCGTCGCATTCACATAATATACAATATATATACTTTTAAGATCGAATATGAGAAACCTCTTGTTGACCTTACAGAAGATATACTCCACCCAATTATATTCCACTAAGTTATATTCTCTGAAATCTGATTCTGGAAATATTCATTATGATAAAGTTCGTATTATCAACAATTCCTAGAATCGCCTTGTGATTAAAATTCGCATCTCTCATTGTAAAGACGCTTACCTTTCCACTGTACGCGATGAAACATATATTTGAGAAATCAAAATGTTAATTTAACAATAATTCTAAAAACGGTTACTAGTGTATTTTGCCCGCAGCTTAATAACTCTGCATGAAATTAAAAGAAAATATGTATATCCATATTTTAATCGATACATATACGCCTCTTCCAACGTCCCTAACAATAAATAAAATTGTTGGACAGGTTTTTAAGTAAAATTGCAACAAACAGAAATTATATTCTGTATGCTTTCTCTTTAGATTTAGTCATAAAAGTATCTTCTATGAAAACTGCGCCCCAGATTTAAAATTACTTGGCAATATTATATCAATAATTGGCTTGATTGAGACCATACAAATATATGGACTGTAACGTCTATTGAATGGCTGCATTCGACATCGTCGGTCACTGTGGGCGATACGCATGATCGAAAGTTCACAGATTTATAACATTTATATATGTTAGGTATAATATGTATTAATTACGAAGACAAGATATATCGTAAAGATAATTTTTAATAATTCTTGCTTAAACAAAAAACTTAACAGGCTTCAAATTTTCAAAACTAAACCACATTTTAATAGGACCACATGAGAGACGCATCATCTTTGAAAAAAATATTAAAATCCGTTTACTCAGTCAAAAGTCATAAAATTTTATCACACTTTCTTTGTTAAGATGTTCAAAGACTAAACAATGCAGACAATAAGTAAAGGTATAAAATAGGTATAGGTACAAGAAACAAAAAATATTTAAATATAAACAAAAAAATGTTGAAAAAAGATATACTTCCTCAACCAAAATGTCATGCATCACGTGAGACATCCACTTGGTTTCCATCATGAGTGATAAAGTAAAATATTTAAAAGATCAAGCGAAAGACTAAAACAACAAAATATAATAAAATTGACTTGTATCTGGTTATAACCAGTCCACACAAACTTATAAATATTGTTTGTTTATAATAATATCACAGTATTACCATATTTCCTAAATAATATTGTAATGCTGTGATAATATTCCAAAATGAATGCAATGAAGCGTAGGAGCGAAACAAAAACATGTGATAAGAAATATAATAAAACATAACAAGTTAAGTATTGTTCGCCTCAGTGGCTATTCTGCCTCTAACCAAATAAAAATAATAAGGGAAAACTCTTCTGCCGTGAGAGTACCTCTGGAACAATCTAATAAGAAATCGGACGATAAGGAAAATGTTTCATTGACAAGGAACAAACAGACTGCTCAATTTCGTTTGTTCGATTAATGTCATATCTACATAATACCCATTATATATACACATAAGAATTATTGTTTATACAATTAAGAAGGCTGACAATAAAATAAAATTATTATTTTATTTATAGGAATGAACAAAACCTTGAAAGTAATGCATGTATCATATTCAAAAGGTCAATGCCAAAAGTGCGTAAACAGTCCTATTGTGAGGTTCCAGTTAACGATGCCAATTCTTCTTGTTCACAGCTGAGCTCAAGTACCAACACTGTTTCCTCACGCTCCTGATAGGCTAAAATCAACCCGCATGATCAGTTCGCACATGTTTGGATACATATACATAAACAAACGTGGGACAAGCAATAGTTAGTTAGTGATAATAAAATCAGTTTGGATGTGAAAATATTCAATACTGTTTTCAATAAGCCGAATTACTCGCATATACATTATAATTTATTAAATATTATATGAAAAAGTTATTGAGGCACAATAAATATCTCAAAACGTGGACGTCAACTTAAAGTTCAACGTATCTGCCACTAATCTAAACTGATACATACCTAAATAGTAAATATACCAATAGCACTTATAAGCTACTCTATTCGACGAACTCCCCTGAACTTCTGAATAAATCTGTAAAAACAGATGTCAATTCGGCAAATATACGTATCCAAATAAAGTGTGAAATGTAAATGAAGTGGATTTGCATGACGCATTTGTCAAAGTGAAGCCCATCAGCTAGCGACTATTCCTCGGTGCGCTTGATTTGGTTATCGTTCACAATGAGTTTATAGCTGTCGCGCCAACGAGTACAATAACTTAGTTATATGTTGGAGTAAGCCACTTGTACAATTGAATTCGAACGAACCCTAATCCTCTTAGTTTGTTGTTAGACGTGATGGGTCAATACGGCTCGCAAATAATTTTGAATATCGTAAATTTCCACAGCATTTTTATAATTTGCATATTTTTTATGTAACAATATTCCACTTTAATATTACCTTTGAATATTGAAACAATTTTTTCATTCATTATCATCAAGTTATTCGTAATATTATTATCAAGGACGGAATTTATAAATAGCTCTAGCTTTTTTCCAATTATGGTCCAATTCAAAACAAGTTGGTATTTGTTTTGAAATATTTTAGGGTTATTTTTTTGTGTGGTTTTGTATTTTTTGATGCAATGTCAATGTAGCAAGTTAATAAAGCAATAAAACAATTTAAAAATATCTTTATTAGTTGTAAATAAGTAATATATTAAATACAGTAAAAGTCCTAAAAGTTTCTTTCGAAATTTATTAAACCCACTAGCTGTTGCCCGCGACTTCGTCCGCGATTACGTCGTTTTTCGTCATTCGTCGTTTAAAAAAAATACGTGACACTTTATTTTTTTTTGAATGTTCTTAATTGTCTCTTATAAAATTTAACTACATTAAAATTGAATACTCTGATAAGAAAATCTTAAAATCGGAGGACATCGAAAATCTGAGGAAAACATGAATGAATGTGATTTAAATTCTATATTACTTAGTAATTCAAATAATAATCTAAATTAAATGTAGATTAACAGTTTGAGCGCACCATTATATAATATGTACCTAAGTATTAAATTACGTTAGTTTACATAGTAACTTTACTAAAAACACGATGACTTTCTTTCGCGCTCGGTACCACAAACTAAGCATGTTTGTGGTACGTTGCCCGCGTCACTTGACCCCCCTCGAGTTCCCCTCCGTTGCTATGCGAAAAATTCAAAATACATTCGTCGCTCTACTGTAGGAAAAATTGTAATACTGTGGCCTGCAGGGCGTTATAACACGCCCAGGGAATTCCTGAGTGCCGATAGACGGACGTCTATCGGCATTTCTACCAATTTTATATTAATATCACCATCTTGAGGAAAAGCTTCTAATGTCGATTTAAAACGCATACATACGAATTAACCTGATGAAACATGTTCTAAAATTGTGAAATGAGTACAGTTTTAAATTCGAGAAATATTGATTTCTTTCATTCATTTCTTGTATTCGACTATTCGTTGTAGTCGAATACAAAATATACAGGGTGACTGGTAAGACGTCAGAGGAATTTTGACAGGAGCTTCTTCTCATGAAACTGAACAACTTTTGTTCTACAACTTTGCTGAATTCGTAGGAAAAAATTTGGACTTTGTATGGAAATCTGTCAGCTGATTAGCGAAGTTTCCTTACAAAGTCCAATTTTTTTTTTACGAATTCAGCAAAGTTGTAGAACAAAAGTTGTTCAGTTTCATGAGTAGAAGCTCCTGTCTAAATTTGTCTAACGTCTTACCTTTCACCTGGTATTTGAAGAAACTTAAGTTGGCCTTCAGGCAAAAGGGATCCTATCAAATGATAAACTTGACCTTGTATCTTAAAAGTAAGCATGAAAGGACCCACTGATAATTGTTGAGCACCAAAGGATCATTTAAAACGCACTACTATAAGAGCGAATATTGTCTAAGAACTGTTAGATTGCACATGTTCCTCTAAAAATAGTGATTTAAAGGTTCCGGTGTATCTTCAAACGAAAGCCGACTCCTTACTCCACTTTAAAGCATTACAAAAAGAACATACTACGTTAATATCGCCTATACAGAAGATGATCTGTAATCAATTGTGAGGTTATAAGCAAACCCACTTTTATATTTGTCGGACCACACCACCGAATTCGTAGATTGATCTTCTATGTTTACCTCTAAGTCATTAAGACTGTCGAAATCCTTCTGCAGTAAGAAGGGCCTCTCGCTATTCGTCCGTTTCAAGAGACCAAATAGTTTCAATTCTTAATGTTTCATTAAACAAACTTATTAATCGTTCTTGTCTCAAATAATGGTAATATTCGCGTCCCTACTCTAGTCTCATTTTGGAGCTTATGCTCATGTTCATCTTCAAGAGATCGAATAATATTATGGTGCACCCTATCATTTGTCAAACGGTCTTCATATTGAGTAAAAGTTTCAGATTCTCGAGATAAAATATGACGGTCGTGATCAGCTGTGAGACGTAATTCCCTCTCAGTGAGGGTTTCGGTCTCACGGGATAGTACATGCCGTTCGCGGTCAGCTGTGAGCCGCAATTCTCGTTGTGAAGCGGTTTCAGGTTCGGCATAACACATGTTGTTTTCGGTCAATAGTAAGCCTCTTACCTCTAACGATCCTTGAGAACTCTTATTTCTCATTTTTTTAGCTTTGCTCGAATTTCGATATAAAGATTTTTTAGGTGGCACTGATGCGGGTGAATAAAAATTAAGTTAAAACGGACTGAGAGTGTTATAATTGTCAATCATCATCATCAATACATATCTATACATATAATAAATCTGTAGAAGGGTCAATTCTGTACATTGAAAATATTGAAAAAAAAAATAGCAAGGGGTGTTACTGGATCCATACCAAACCCAAATATATGATTAAAAAAATTTTTGTCTGTCTGTCTGTCTGTCTGTCCGTCTGTCTGTCTGTATGTGAAGGCATCACGTGAAAACTAACGGTTCGATTTCGATGAAACTTGGTATATTTATACCTTATTATCCTGGGCATAAAATAGGATACTTTTTATCCCGGAAAAATACGTAGAAAAAAAATAAATCTTAATTTTTCTTAATTTTTCCGCGCGGACGGAGTCGCGGGCGGAAGCTAGTATGTAATAAAATTGTGGAAAAGTGATGTCTGTACAATGAAAATATGTAGAAAAAAATTAGCAGGTGTTATTATAAAATAGGTTCATCCACTTATTATACCTACATAGGGGTAAAAGTGGGAATGAAAAAAATGAAAATAATAATTTATTTTTAATTTAAAGATAGTCGGGAAGTTTATGAAATTATTTATTCCTTTTTCTATACACTTTTCTTCGTCTAAACGAAGTCTTTCGTCTTTCGTTTAGACGAAGAAAAGTGAAAGCACGCTCTCTCTCTCTCTCTCTCTTCAGCCTTTAGTTACGTGCGTGAGACAGGAAAGATCTATTTTGGATTTGTTGCTGGATTTGATAAAAACTGAGTATCGATTAAGCTGATCAGTGGCTACACCATACATTATTAAAAACATCCATTTAAGAAAGGAAGGAAATAGAATTTGCTCCTCTCCCCCCCCCTGGTTCCTAAAAAATAATGTGACATAATTTAAAAGAAATTTTACGTAGAATTAGTTAGGCATTTCTTTTTTGATTTTCGATATTATACAGGGTGGAAGGTTAAGATGGGGCATGAAGGGCAGGTACCTTAACCGTTGTAGCTACATGAAAACGTTCTTAGGAGACTATCCTTAAATTCTTGAGAAATTTTAATCTGCATTCACAGATTTTTAAAAAAATGTACGGTCAGCAAGGAAATCGGCAGTTTTCAAAAAAAATTTTTTTGATGCCAATCGATCCAGTTTCTCATGGGGATCAAAGCACTCTAAAAGACCAACTGAGGTATGAGTACTAGAAAAGTCAGAAATCGCGAAAAACTATTTCCACACATTCACTAAGAAAATAAGTGATTCAACAAAAGATGCGCTAATAGAAAACTCATAAAATCATTATCTCTACTAAATTTGCCCCGTAACCATCTGCAAAATGCAACTCTGCGTGCATAGTCCCCAGATTGCAATGCTTGGACTAATCGCCCATGGCGGTAGCATTTGTAGCCGTATTTCTTCCATGTTTTTAAAACTATCCAGTGCGAACAACCAACTTCAACGGCAACTTGTTTTGAAGAAATTTCGGGATATGCTTCCACAATTAGTGCCAAAATTGCTGTCTCCGTATTCTCATTCAATACGCGTGAACGACGCGGAAGTGTCAAGCTTGTCTTAAATGAGCCACTTTCTGCTAGATTTTTTACAAGATTCGCAATTACCTTTCGCGTCGGTACATGTCGCATTGGGTATTTATTCCTGTAACATTCCAATGCAACTGTTGGGTTTTTATTATTTAAAAAGTAAGCCTCTAACAGATCTAAACGTTCTAAATTATTTAAGGACATTTTTAGTGAAGACAGAGTGACTTCTGGTAACTTTTGTTTTCTATGTGTTATTGTTTACATAAGCCATAAAAATGTGACGTGTTCGTTCGATATTAAAATTTAAATAATTTTTCATCTCGTGCACGAGCTACCAGCCACCGCCCGCTCACGCCCCCGCGTCGCTGGCATGTTATGTTGCTGTGCCTTTGTCTTTTTACTTGTTCATGAATGAAAATAGTTTTTCGCGATTTCTGACTTTTCTAGTACTCATACCTCAGTTGGTATTTTAGAGTGTTTTGATCCCCATGAGAAACTGGATCGATTGGCATCAAAAAATTTTTTTTTGAAAACTGCCGATTTCCTTGCTGACCGTACATTTTTTAAAAAATCTGTGAATGTAGATTAAAATTTCTCAAGAATTTAAGGATAGTCTCCTAAGAACGTTTTCATGTAGCTACAACGGTTAAGGTACCTGCCCTTCATGCCCCATCTTAACCTTCCACCCTGTATACTAATCATAATTTTTAATTACAATATTAACTATTTGGTAAAGGTTAGGCATTTCATTTCTTGATTGATAGGTTAGGCATTTCATTTCTTTAATAATTTGGTACGTAAGTTTTTTAGCTCAGTTTAGTAAGAAATTTTAATAACAATTCTTTTAATTATTTATGGTAGTACGTATTTACTCAATAATTGTATGTTAAGTAGTAATTCAGCATGGGCGTAGCCACGGTGGGGCTGGGTGGGGCGCTTACCCTGGCTTTGATCTGGTAGGTACCAATTGTGAAGGCGAGTGGGCGTGGGCGTGGGCGTTGGAGTGGGCGTTGGAGTGGGCGTTGGCGTGGGAGTGGGATTGGAAGATAGCGTGGCAGTGGGCGTGGGCGTGGACTTGGGAGTGGTAGTGGGCGTGGGAGTGGGTATGGGGGTGCGCGTGGGCGTTGGCGTGGGGGTGGGAGTGGGAGTGGGAGTGGAAGTGGGAGCATGAAAATATTTTTTTTATTGTTGCCCCACCCTGAGCCCAAGGTCATAGGTCCCATAGTCACTATTAGACGCAAAACAGTTTAAGACAAAACTTTATATGTGGCTAATAAGCAAAAATTTTTTGGGTGATAAATGTAAATATTGACATGTATAATTAATAGACAATTGATCTAAACTATAATAATTAATGTTTATATAATTTTTTTTACTGATTATGCGGAGCTGTAAAAACTATGTTTGCATGCCAGTGTAACTGGCGAATGTGTTGTACTTTCCTTATTGTAATAACTTGTAAACCACATTTGAGCAAATAAAGATATTTATTATTTATTATTATTATTTATTATTAACTCCTAAGCTCAACCATAAAAGATAGAAATTTATGATGTCGGGAGATATTTTTTATATAATATGGAGAACATTTCTTTCATACTTGATTTCTGTGTAGCTATAACCATTAAGGTTGCACAGTGCACACGCGACGAAAGCTTAAAAATGGAGTTACTGCTCTGCTCACGAATATGAAAAATAATTGTACCAAGTTTCGTTTAAATCCGTCGAGTAGTTTTTGTTTCTATATCGGTTATACAGACAGACAGACGGACAAAAATTTTTGGCGTCAGTGTCGATCCCTAATCACCTCGTGATAGTTATTTAGGAAATATATTTCATGTACAGAATTGACCTCTACAGATTTAATATAAGTATATAAGTATACATAGGTAATATGTTTAGATTCCAATTTCCATGTAACGTTAAATTCGACTATACAATAACTAACAGACAACGCAGGTTACTCTCGTTTCCGTAAGTTGAGGCGGCTACATATTCGGTCCTCATAACATCACTTTTTGTGAACGAAACGACAGCGCGGTTTAATTCGATGCCAACACCATCAGAAAAAAGGAAATATTTTTAATTGTGAGAAAATATTATGATTTACACTATTAATACTATTTTAACATTAACACAAAATATAAGACTGTGGGTGTGTAAAAATAAATCCAGCGAGTTTCACATCACACTTATGTTTATAATTAGGTATACGACATGAAAATATCATATTAATTACCAAGCAATAATCATACAGATAAATACTGAACAAAAGTATTAACAGTCAAAGTATATTTTTACTATCAACATGCAAATGATGAAGGAATAATAATTATCAACGAACTAACCTTTTTGTATTATTGTTTAGAAATATAAATTCAATAAATTTATAAAGAATAGAAAAAATTTCGATCACTAAAGGATGCGGGTTCGAGTCCCGTCTCGTGATCGAATTTTTAAAACACGAAGATTTTTAAAAATGTAACCAATGAACACAATCAATATTAGATTAACTGTAATGGTGTCTAGTTTGACTTATAAAATAATAAACATCTACCCTCACTTTTAAAAATGTAGTATATTCACACGAATTATAAGCGCACCTTATAGGGAAGGGAAGATATGGGTTAAAGAGTTAAATAAATAAATAACATAATTATATTTAAATTATTAATTTTTAACATTGTGTTCAGTAGTGTTAACATGTAAATTGATTTGATGTTTACGAAATCTCATAGATGGCGCTGTTTCAAATTTGTCTTTTTATACTAATAAATTCATTAAACTGATTCTCTGCCAAATTACGTAAATGACATAGTTTTTATTGTGTAAAGCTAGATAATAGCATGGCTTACCCGAAACCAACATTTAAACATGAGTCTTTAGATTGTACGCTGTCGTAATACACGTAATACGTAAGAAAAATAAAGGTTCACAGCTCCTCCCCCGGAGGTGATAGCATGATAATATGTTTAAAAAAGCCTCACCCGACCTGTTAGTAATATTCATGCAAAATTTGAAGTCAATCTATGCAGTACTTTTCGAGATTAGCCTGGACAAACATACAGACAAACAGACAAACAGACAAACAGACAAACAGACAAAAATTCTAAAAACTATGTTTTTGGCTTCTATATCGATTATAGATCATGGATTATGTATTCTTTTAAAAAAATATTCAATGTACAGTTTTGACTTTCCTACGATTTTATTATATGTATAGATTTCTGACTGTTCCCTTTTAACTGGACCTCTAACATTGTCGGAATCCTTTATGCGATTACCTACATACTATTTCCAGTGTTACATTGGTTCAATAGAATTTATATAGACACATAATGCATTTATTAAAAGAAAGAAAATAAGAACATTTTTTTACTCCAGCAAACTCTTGAACATGAAACTATTTAACGATAATACGGGTAATGTTTACAATTGATAGATTATTAGAATAATGTATCTTGAAGCTGTATGTACAATAGGTTGTATTCAAAACCATTTGGTTTTAGCCATTCACGTCGACAACAATAGAAATCGATGTTTGAATAATTGTTGGTTTATAGACTTCCACTGAAACAATATGTAAAAGCAATCATCTAAAGTGCTTGATGTAATACTTCTGCTAAAATGGAGTATTCAAATTTCTTACTTTATTTGTTTATAGCGTTACGAGAGGATAAAAACGTTGGTCATTTTAATACCGGTCACGTTTTTATAAAGTGAATAGCTGCCTTCTTGAGCAGGACAAGAAACTGACGTATTTCTTAGAATTACATTGGTCCATTTTCTTTAAATAAAAAAACTAGTCATGAAATATATTAAGGTATTTATATTACATTTTTAAAACACTGAAAAAGGCGCAAAAAATTCAATCCTGACGTGGGATCAAAGGCGGGGGCGGGAACCTGCCTCACGGCGGAATTTTCCATCTTTTTATACGTTTTTAAATTGCATATAAATGCTATAAAAGTAATAAATACAAGCTGGGTACTTTCTGCCATATATTTTTCATTTTATGTTAATTTTAACGAGTAGATATTAGCTTTTTTTAACACGTTCTACATTCACTAGTAATATTTTATACACAAATATAATATTTTAAAATCTATGAAATTCCTCTTCTAAACGTTTTGTCGAGGCTTATGCTTACACAAGATATGAATTGAGAAACTGCAAAACCGAAAGGATTTTAGAGGATATATCAAAGCATAAACATACAATAGGACATAATTATGCTGTATAACTCCCGTTCCTAGACATAACATAGATTGGCTAAACATTTAACGATATTGCATTGCAGATGAGCACGCTTCAGTTGTTTAATTGGAAGTGTATTAAGAATACTAATAACGCTATTAGATTAAATATAACCACTTTGATATGGGATAATAATTTCTGGTAAGTTCTACAAATATGGATCTAATACTGGGATTGCATGGACAAATTAAATAACGCCTGCATCTGCATCTGAGCTTATTGATAGTTAATAAAGGACAAATTTGTTTATTAATAAAGATATAGCTAGGAATATTGGATTCAACGCAATGTATAAATGTTTAAGAGATATCTATTTTGTTTTTAAAAACATTTTCAGTAGCTCAGATACAAGGTTTCCCAGGTTTCAGGCAAATGAATCTTCAGTTTTACTCATTTGTACATACCGAGGAGTGAAGTCCAATACCAATTAGATCATGCCTGATGCCTTTACTGTAATAAGTTGTAGTATTTTTTATTGCTTGATTACTAATTTACGAAATTTTACATGCATTTTTGTATAAGTGCGTAATTAAAGTGAACACAGTGAGATTAAACACACATTGTTGATAATAATTTTTGAAAAAATATGCCGATATGCATTACATTTGAATACGACACATAACATTTTGTTTTATGCAATTCCACCCATAAAAGAAGACTTGAGTACCTTAACAATTGCGATTTGGTTTCTGTTACATATTATAATAATAATATATACAAATTGAGTCTACA
This sequence comes from Colias philodice, assembly GCF_061535455.1. Classification (NCBI taxonomy): domain Eukaryota; kingdom Metazoa; phylum Arthropoda; class Insecta; order Lepidoptera; family Pieridae; genus Colias; species Colias philodice. The sequence goes on along the minus strand of NC_143095.1, from coordinate 4,618,403 downwards.
ATGAGAAATGCCTCTTATGTTTGTTCTGTAAAATTGAAGCGAAGCGTGGGTTGTATAGGCTGTAAAATTAACATGAATTTCAAATGGACTTGTTGACATGTGAAAGGCAAAATGGTATATTTTACTGTGGTAATTAAAAATGTAGTTGCCCATTTTTTATGAATCCCAATATTTACATTAATTGAATTATAATTGAAAATCATAACTTTCATTATGCATTGTAATTATATACGACAAATTAACAGAGTAATTCAAATAAGGTATTTATCCCTTTGAAACACTGTTTTCATGGCTATAATTTTAATAAGAGGCAGTAATCGGCTGAGATCTAATTAGAGAGCTAATCCTTGTTCTCTTCAGTACAAAGGCCAATTTAAAATCTATGAATTACAAAATATTTATCTTTATTTGATTTAAACACTGACAAAAAAGTGTACTTTAAAATAGTCTTTTGAAATTATAGCTAATCAGTGTGCAATTTTCAATTTTGTATAGCTTAAAAATACGGAAACTACTTCTTTTATAAAAGCCTTTTTCATTAATACCCATGTTATCCGCGCTAAAATAAGTACACTCACATTCACTTGACTTCATTACTTTCATTTAATTTCATTACTTGTCTCCCTTTTCCGATTGCGATTTGCGCTAAAGGTTATTAAATGTAAAATTCTATTCATTTCAATGCATAAGCAGTTAAATTATAAGGAGATTTTTTTTATTATAACAATCAAGTTTTATGGCTGTTTTAAAGTTCTCAGTTAATAAAATTTCCTATAAATAGATAGAGGTCTAATGTTTTAAAACTTACGGAACATATCCTTTATAATTGATGTGAATTTCAGGCAACACTAAAACGTAATTGGCAAATGGAAAGGGATAAACATTGATGAAACAATTCATACAATATACACGAACAATCTCAAGCTACTCGTTTTAATTACAAGTGTGCGATGTAAGTGATTAAGCACATGTCTGGTATCCGCTGAGATTGCAACATCTCGAATAAATTAAAACGCTCTTAAGTCATCGCCAGAACATGTCAGGGCGATTTTATATGCATTTAATAATGTTTGTGTTATTTTACTGTAACTGGGATTTTAGGTGTTATGGAAGCTAAAGGAACAATATGAAAATACATCCAGGACTTCTATAATTACGTTATTTTTACTGGTATATAAAGCTTAAAAGCTTTTTATTAATAGCAGGAACTACTAGAGTACTAGACCGATTTTTAAAATTCGTTTTCATTGAATATGTGCGTGAGTCCTGAGCTATAAACATGCTATGCCTCAGCTATACCATGGACGAAGCCAGGAAAGGCCGCTAGCATAATAAAAAAAAAGTTGATTTTGAAGAAGGAAGGTCTTAACTATCCAACCGAAAAAGTGATTGTCGACTAAACTCACACACAATACTAACCATTATGTGATGGAGAGTTTCTGAATAAGAATGCGAATTATTATTGAAATCTGCATATATTTACCAAATTATAATACATATTTTATATTATGCACTACAAATGTGTCTGGGTTGAAAACCTACTTATCTCAAGAGAACAGAAAATATTTTCACGTTTATAGTTCAATGCCGCGATCAAAATGACAACAGAATTACTTCATTATTTACGATCACATTTTGAGTAAAAATAATTATTATAAATATAACTTAACCAAATAAAATAAAAGAACTTTATTGTTTACTGCAGTAGAGGATATTTTTAACATTTCAACTAAGAATGCTTCACTGTTCACTGCACATTGTACAGTAACTACTTAAGAGGCATGTCGAGTTCCAACTTAGTTGACGAATGTCGTTATTACTTTAGCTAATTTGCACAAACATACATAAGTATTGGTTATACTACCATAAATTATTTGAGATTACTCTGTAAGGACACACAAACTCACAATATTCTCACTATCTATTCGGTATTTACTTAAAATTAAATAGATATTTCATAAATAAATATAAAGAAATATTTACCATATATTTTATTACACTTCTTGCAGTTTGTGGATGTGATAAATTCGTATACTGTACCTACAGAAATCTATTATAAAGTTTGTACTATAAACTATGAATAACACTACAATTATTATTAGCCCAATAGACTTTGTCTTAGGACTTAAAGTAAGATAAAAGAGCATGTGTCGGTAAAGTGAATAACTTATCTGCCAAATTAATTAAATCGACTTTTTGTGTGAATCCAACCTGAAAATATATGTAACAGAGATATGACCATTCAATTAACCAGCCGCGATTTAAAGCTGATATACCCTGAAATGAAATACTAATCCAACAAACATTCTAACTGAGGAAAATGTGTTAAATGATTCAAGGGTAGGGGTAATCCAAATGCAGGCAGATATTTCAACCCGGCTATAGTTATAGTTAGTACAGCTATTCATCGATATTCTGCTAGTGTTTTGAAAGCATTCTCTCACAATAGTGATGTTAAATTACCCATGCAACTTGTAACCGTATACACAAATCAATTGGAATATCAATTATTTAAAATCATATTACTAATGAATGAATAAACACTGCGTGAAATGCACTAATTACATATTTGAAATTGACGAGTATTTGCTTTAATTTATTTGAAGGCTAATAACTAACTTAATGGTTATAATTTTTATTAGACAACCGAAGTTAAGAAAAGAACTACCATAAATCAGTATCATATCTATGATAATTTAGGGCAGCCATAGTTCATTACTCTGAATTTAAATAATATCTTTGCATTCCACTCCATATGCCAATTCACAAACGCATATTACAAAATTTGTTATATTATTACATAGCAAAAGGTAAGGTTTCAGATTATTAGCCTAAAGGAATGATGTTTGAATAACACTAGGCACCCGCTCGACTATCGTACGGTGGCTCTAAATATTTATGAGCAATCTGGTGATTGAATACTTTACTTCTTGTCTTCACACAAAATTGGATAATACTATTTTACTTTCTATACACGATTATACATAAAATATCTATAATATAATAATCAATAACAAACTAATAAAATATATAATGTCAATCCAGTTAAAAGTACCAGATGTTAATAAAACTTAAAGATTACGAATAGTATTGAATTTATCGCATGCAGATATTCAAGGCTTAATTTATTATTGGAATCTTGCATGGAAAGTACTATATGCTTCCGATGCATTCCAGACGAGCTTCTTATGAATTCTTTTCTTTATTTGTTGTATAGTAGGTACCTACGTAGCAAAAATAATTGTTTTTCATAGCGTGAGATCAAATACTGTGACTCGGTTCCGATAAGACTCTGATATTAGATTCAATCGCTGCTCACCAATAGCTCAAAAGCTTTATATTCCATCAAACAGGAAATTATTTGCCTTTGCATAAATACAAAATTGTAAAATTCAAAGGGAATATTTATTATAATTTTCGAGATTGAAATGATTGGACGTCGAGACTGGGAGAATATTTAATGGTAGGACTTAGTTACGTTGATAATTTGCATAAACTTTATAAGCTTTATTTTCGTTATAAATGAAAGTATCTAATTATAAATATGTAGTAATTTTCATTAAACAATATGTAAGTATAAACTATATATTGTATCATATCTAACACTACTTTACTACATAACATAAATTGTCATAATTTTTAGGCATAAACCGGTTGTATATAATACAGCTCAATTGTGTAAATATAAATTTTAGGTACGACTGTGCCCGTGACTTCTTCCCCGTATTATAAAAGTACCAAGTAGAGCGAAGCTAGAGCAATCAAGACAAAAAAAGCCACGTTCTGAAAGGACACAGATGGCTCGTCACCTACTTATCAGCAAATAAATCTGATAAGTGAAACGGATGTGATGCACTGCCCCCATACTAAGGGGCTATGGGACTTCGTTTCTATAGGAACAACAGTTTTTAAATCCATAGCGAATCGTTTTTCTACTATTGAGATGGGACAATAATACAATAATTTTATTTATTTTATTTATCTATCTATTTATTAATCTTATATTATTTTTAAAACTAACAAAAATTCCATATAATATGTATTTGACCTGAGTGCTTAGTACAAGTTTACTATCGGTTCGTCTACTAACTTCAGCAGATAATTAAAAATATTTAATTAATGTTCATTTAAGACAGGATGTCTCGTCCTTTATTTTTATGACTTAAAATATTGAATGCCAATTTAGTACGAAGATTTGTAACTTTCTTAATCTTCTTCTTATATATAAAAATGAATCGCAAAATGTGTTGGTAAGCGCATAACTCGAGAACGGCTGAACCGATTTCGATAATTCTTTTTTTATTATATTCCTTGAAGTACGGGGATGGTTTTTATGTAGAGAAAACGTAAATATGTACCACGGGCGAAGCCGGGGCGGACCGCTAGTATTTAATATATTTATTATCAGTCTCAGTTATAAGTAAGTTCTACGCATGTCTGTAAAATACTAATGGTATTTATCACGCTGACCATGACGGCTTGCTTAGCAATTAAAAGCAATAAAACAAAAACAATTTCAGATAAAATATAATATTTACAATGTTAAATTATTACTCACTTGATACAAATACATCTAGACAGCATGTTGCTTTAAAAATAAAATAGTAGTGTTCCATAAATCCTCAATTAGAGTCTTTTCATTTTTGAACTTTACCGTCGGTTTTAATTCACAATCACTAAAGTAACCTCCTGACATTATTTCTATATTGGGAGCTATACAAGCATGAATAGTAGTTTGTGCACCCTCATATGATGATTTAAAAAAATATGAATATATTTTCCTTAGAAACCTTCCCAATGGACCATTTAAAGGCCCATATATATTTGTATTTACCATTCCAGGGTGCAAGCAAAACGCGCACACATTCTGGGGCATTTTTTTGGCTAAAGCCTTCGTCCATAAAAAGGTACACAATTTACTGTTTAAGTAGCACTTTGCATAATTTTTAGTTTTAAGCCCACGAAGATCCTGCAGGTCCACCTCTCCTTTATAGTATAACCCAGACGCAACTATTACTATACGACTATTAATTGATTTAGCCAACGTGTCCATAAGAAGATAAGTCAATAGAAACGGTCCCAAATAATTCACTTGCATTGTTAATTCCACTCCGTCGCTGGTAATACAGTTCTTAGTAGATATAATTCCGGCATTATTAACTAAAATATCCAAGTGATCAATTGTTTTGTTAAAGTCTTCAGCAAAAGCCCGGACGCTTTTAAAGTCGGCCAGATCCAAGTGTCGATATTCCACCGATTTATTGCCTGTAGTTTCTATGATGCCTTGTACGGAATGTTCTGCATTATTCACATCAGCAATGATGACTCTGGCACCTCGGCTCGCCAAATCTTTGGCTGTTTGAAAGCCTATTCCCGAATTCCCTCCAGTCACAAGAATAATTTTTCCATCTAGCCTTGCTGTACATTTGCATTTCACAGTACGGGGTTCAACGAGAACTCGTGTAATTATACAAAATAGAGCTCCTAAACAATATATGAATAAAGATACTAAAATAAACAAATAAACCCCTGTGGTCATTAAGAGCCACATGTTGACGCGTTCACGGTTTACTATGTTTTGATCGGAGAGATTAAAATATCATTCCAATTATTTATAACAGTGCTCTTCTCGGTTAAGTGATAGGTATTTAATTACCAACCGGAGATTTATTCAAAGATGCGAATTAAAAGAAGGTTATCATCGTGTTCTTATGTTTATATTGATTTGACAAGGTTTTAAACACACACACACACACACACTGTTTTAAACAGATTTGCAATATCTCCCTTTTATTATACGCAGTGGAATTTTTAAATTGTTTGAGTTTGCATTTATAATTAATAAAATAATAGTAGTGTTATAAAAGTATCGCTAATAGTGTAATTCGACGAATTTTAAATTAACATATTCACACCCTTGTGAGAAAAAATATAGGATAAGAAATACGTTTTATCTTCTTCTTTCTTATATATAAAATTCTCGTGTCACAATGTTAGTCTGCATACTCCTCCGAAACGGGTGGACCGATTCTCATGAAATTTTCTGTGCATATCGGGTAAGTCTGAGAATCGGCCAACATCTATTTTTCATATGTACCACGGGCGAAGCCGGGGCGGACCGCTAGTAATTATAGGTAACCGTAGATAAAAATTGAACTTTTTCTTGAAAATTATTATTTTACTTACGTAGACCACATCTAAATTTTAAAGCAGGAGACAGAGACACGTGGTAAGATGTTGTGTTCATATGAAACTATACTATCGACAACTACAATTGTATAAGCTTTGGATTCATTTTCACTAACTTTAAACAGACATACATAATATTATTGTGATACGCCTATATATTGATTACTGCAGTATAGTTTATTTGTTCGAAATTAATCAAGTGTAGTGCAATTTATAGTGTTTATGTTTGTTTGAACTCTCTTATCTCAGGAATTACTCTAGCAATTTAAAAAAATTCTTTCACCGTGTAATAAAGACGAGCTTTAACTAAAATTGTCACACACTTTTTATACCATGGCAATACATAGTATTAACAAGATATATAATTATAAAAACAAAAACCAGACAGAAGCAAGGGAATTTTTGAAATTCCTTGAATGCAGTCCTGTTTATTTAAAAAAAATAAAGGAATTTTCCTTGCAACAAAATTTGCTATCTCTAGAATTTCAATTTCTTTCCCTCCAGAGCCCATCGAAATTTTCCACACTGTGTTCCAACTATACTTTTTTTGTCATTTTGTTTGTGGCCGAAACGATTGTTATTAATTTTTTCGCAACTATAAGTAGCATCGTGTCCTGAAATAGTTATACATATCTCATTTTTTTTAATTTCCCCAAAATATACTGATGATTTATACAGCAGTTAAGAATTTTTCCTTATAATTTTTAACGCCTGTGCAAAATATTAGAGGCATCAATTAGCATATCTAGATCTATAATTATTATAAATAGGCTTTGTTATGTTTTTGTTTAGTGGCAGAATAAGTTATGCGATTGCGACCCCGTCGTCTGATGAATAACTAGTTGTGCCACGCGGTTTCACCCGTGTGCAATAGCAAGTACTTATACACAACCTACATCGCTATGAAGTATTATCAAAATTAGTTCAGTGGTTTGCCCGTGAAAGATACATATAATAGTCATTCATCTTCACAAACTTTCACTTAATCACTTAATCGGTCACTTCACAAAAACTAAGAACAAAATGCTAAATATTACATTTTAAGTAAGTTGTGCGATTTTTTTATTTATATTTACCGCTATTATACACAATAGAATTGATGCATTTACTGAATAGATACAGTATTGAACAAATAATGTAATAACACAACCCTTTTCGTATATCATGTTTTGATGGTATAATATATTTTTAATCCATTTTCGCAACGTATCCTGTGACTGCCTTTTTGCGAAAAAGTACGCTATGTAAATTTATCCATGGAACATTAATTTACATGTTTAATTATGTTATCGCCACAGCTGCCACAAAATTAATTTAAAAACTTATCTGATGACAAATATTTGCTTGCGAATGGAATTCACTGGAGATAATATAACATACTGTGTAATTAATACAATATATTAATTATACATATTACATAAATTGTATTAAAATGTATTTTATAGTAGGTATACATATGAAAATTATTTTGAGTAATAAATACCAAACAGTGTAGAAGTCTTCATCGATAATCCGGAAATAATTGTTAACTTCAAGTTTCCCTAATGAGGTAACGATATGAATTTGTTCATAAAGTTGATTTAGGTTCGACTTAAAATTTAATTGTCTAAATTTAAATGTTGTATGTGCTTCATAAGTCACAATGGTAAATTAAAACCATGTGTAGCTGCAATTAATCGCTGGACTACAAATAAGCTCGTAGAAAAGCTGCAAAAACAATAATACGAATTCTACAGCCCAAACTGTTCTTTTTAAATCCTATTAAGCTTTCTCGCTTACTTCCTGTGTCGAGAGAATATCACCAATTAGTTTTATCTTGTAAATTGGGATGGCGATAGGAAGATTATAGCTTACAAATGATTGTGCTTCTTGGTCTGCAGCGCACAAATCACATTATCATGAGTAATTTCATTACTTATATTATAATATATATCCTATGTCATTAAGTGCACTCTGTTTAATGTATAATAATCACTCGCATATAACATATTAGATATGAATAATGTTAGATTTATACTGAATGTGTCCAACTATTTGAAATCTATACATATAATAAAATCGTAGGAAAGTCAAAACTGTACATTGAATATTTTTTTAAAAGAATACATAATCCATGATCTATAATCGATATAGAAGCCAAAAACATAGTTTTTAGAATTTTTGTCTGTTTGTCTGTTTGTCTGTTTGTCTGTTTGTCTGTATGTTTGTCCAGGCTAATCTCAGAAAGTACTGCACGGATTTACTTCAAATTTTGCATGAATATTACTAACAGGTCGGGTCAGGCTATTATATACATATTATCATGCTATCACCTTCGGGGGAGGAGCTGTGAACCTTTATTTTTCTTACGTATTCCGTGTACTACGACAGCGTACAATATAAAGACTCATGTTTAAATGTTGTTTTTGAGTAAGCCATGCTATTGTCTACCTTTACACTATAAAAACTACATCATTTAAGTAATTTTGGCAGAGAAACAGTATAATGAATCTTAGTAGTATAAAGACAAATTTAAAACAGCGCCATCTATGAGATTTCATTAAAATTAAATCAATTTACATAATATTAACGCTCCTTGGAAATTCATAATTTAAATATTATGATGTTGGTGAGTTTGTTTTTTTTTTAAAGTTAAATAAATAATTCATATTATCTTCCCAGAGTAAATTTCAGGTGCGCTTATATTTCATGTGAATATACTAAATTTTTATAAGTGAGGGTAGATGTTTATTATTTGATGTTAGTTACAGTTATATAGGTAATAGACGTAGTATTTGTATTCTCTTTGGGTAATACATAGTAGATAACAGTGATTGTGTTCATTGGTTACATTTTTAAAAATCTTCGGCTTTTTTTTAATTTTCGCCTTCTTGCGTTCCCACAAAAGGTAAGTTGTAGCTTTTATATTTATTGTTTATTATAATTATATAGTTAGACTCATGTTTTTAATTAGTTAAAGTTATGACAAAATAAGAAAATGATGAAATTTTATTTTTATCATGTATAACTTTTACAAGACTATATTATACGCCCAAAGAAGGTCACTTTTTATTAAAATTAGGTACACTTATCTTTTGATTTTTTTTTTATTTACAGATTCATTTGCGTGAGGATGTAGTGGAAATTAGTAACCTTGCGCGTGGTCAATCAATATTCAATACATATTATAATAAAATTCTAGAAAAGTGATGTCTGTACAATGAAAATATGTAAAAAAAATAGCAGGGGTTATTATTAAATCGATCTCAAACCCAAAACTGTAGTTATAATTTTTTTTGTCTGTTTGTCTGTATGTTTGTGCACGCTAATCTCAGAAACGGCTTATCCGATTTAGATGCGGTTTTCACTAATATATTGTGGTAATCTTCATTTAACATTAAGTGTTTATTTCATGTTAATCGGTTTGTAAATAAAAAAGTTATGACCATTTAAGTATTCACGGCGAACATTTGCAAAGGCATTCTATTGTACACTATACAGTGTACGATAAAACGTAAGTTATCTGTTATACGCTACAGTAATTATTCCTTATAAATGTCCAGGTGATCATATCGAAAGTCCCCAAGGGTGGGGGGGGTAAGCTGAGGTAGTAGGGGGGGAAGGGGTCAAATTAGAATTATGCTTACTTCTAGGTAAATTTTATACATAAATTAATGTCCTTTAAATTATGTCGTATTATATTTTTAACCCCTTTTTACCATTTTTAACCATCAAAAAGATGGGTGATAAGTGTTTGACCGCTATGTTTGTCTGTTTGTGCCACCGTAGCTCGCTAACAGGTAATACGAATTAGATGCGTGTTAGGCAGCATATTTTCCGACGCTGGTTCTTAGATAAAGTGTATCAAAATCGGTTCATCCATTTATTATACCTAGGTATATAGAGGTAAAAGCGGGAATGTGGGAAAAAATATTAGTTATATTTTTATCCAATTCGGTTTATCCATTTATTAGATTACAGCGGTGAAAGTGGGAATGAACAATAATCGAATGTGGTCAAATAATATACTCAAGCGGCATATCAAAATATAAAAGAGCAACGTGTTTTATCGAAATCGGTTCATCCGTTTATTACATTTAGGGGTGACAGTGGTTAGATAAATAAACCAAATGGAGCATCAAACGACAGGATATGACGTGTACATATAGGTATAATTAGATAATATGGTTTACATCAAAATCGGTTCTGCCATTTACTAGGTGTGGAAAGAGAAGGGTTGAAAGTCTGTGAAAGAAGAGGGGGATATGGGAGCGAGAGGATAGCCACACCCTGGAAATTTTGAACTCTACTCAAAGCCACATAGGCCTGGCTCTTGGCAATTTTTTTTCCTAAAGATTCCACTTCTTTTGCCACTGTGATCCATTACAATTTGTGCACGGTTACGGCCCAACTTAAAAGATGTCAAGGAGCAACAAACTTATAGATATCAATATGATGTAGGAATGTAATATGGAGGTAGAGGTAGGTCTCGCTCACTTGAAAATATCACATGAAAATAAGAAACCGAAGTTAAAAATTTAAAAATTAAAAAGAAAAACCCAACGCAACGAAGGAAAAGGAATAAATAATAATTTTACAAACTTCCCGACGATCTAATTAAGTACCATTATAAAAAAAATATAATTGTATATGATATGATAATGATGGTATGGCAGCCCCGATGACTTTGTTTTTTTATTTTTATAAATATTTAAAATGGTATTTATTTTTAAAGATCTTCGGGAAGTTTGTAAAATTAGTGAAACTTTTATTACATCGTCTCAAACTTTTTGGTCTGTGTAGCGCATGTCGCGTGACGGTCGGCTGCCGAGTAGGTATAAAGCAGTGTTCGGAGTCATTATCGTACAAATACGATAATTTTGTGCCTAAGTTTCACTTTTACCGTGGTTTCATAAAACCACACAACATTTTTTCCTTTTTCTATGCACTTTTCTTCGTTGCGTTGAGTTTTTTTTTTATTTAATTTTTATTGCACGGTCTAAACGGTTTAGTTACTACGGCGTGAGACAGGAAAGATCTGAGCGCTGAGACAAACGTCAAAACGCAAAGGAATAGAATCCGCTATCGATATTAGTATCTTAATTATATATTATATATATAATTATTTATGGTAGTACGTGTTTATTCAATAAAAGTTAAGTAGTAACTACCTACTATGCAGTCACTATTCCACGCGGACGAAGTCGCGGGCACAGCTAGTTATTATTATAAAACAATGTTCTAATTTATATTATACTACATGAAAAACAAAATCACGGAAATCCACTCTCAGTCATAATTACATATTGTTATCAATCTAAGTACCACTAGTTGTGTTACTTTTTAAACTTAAAAGAGTGTGCTTTCTCCCTTTCCTCCGACTCTAATTAAAGGCGAATAAATTCAAGTTGAAACATTTTAAGGCAGCGATGTATTTGAGTAGAATAACAAGCATTACTCTGGCTCGTAAATATGAAATACTGCTTTCAAGTACACGTTCGCTAATGAAGGTAGAAATGCAATACAAGCTCATGGCGTGTCATAAGCCAGAGCTCAGGGCTAAAATTGACGTTTGCTCAACCCGAGTAGCACTTATATAATAATGTCTCATATACGCTCGCATGTAGGTCAAGTGGCCAACTATCACGTCAGGACAGTACCAGAGCTGGATTTCGTATAAGACAAAATATTTGAGGCCCTGGAATAATTTATGCAATCAGCTGTAGATACTATTACACATTTAAGAATGTTCCTTTAATTTAATCTCGTGATTTACGTAAGTATGCATTTAGAACATAATAATTACATCTATTAAAAAGGACTATCTAGTTACAAGTAGGTTTGTTTAGTCATCACTGCTTCTTTATAAGACAATATTGTGTCTCATTACTGAGTTTGTAGGACAATATTTAAATAGCATGGCGAACAAATATTTGACTCCCACTTATGAATTCGCCCACCTAAAAACAACAACAACGTTTAGTAGGATACGTCTAAATGAACGTAGACGAAATTCCAAATTAAAGAACAATAGAAAGAAAATGATACATTACACCAATAACATACAATATTCTGACTAAATATAATACGTAATCACGGAACATAATCCATACGTAGTGATATGATTATATCGCTTACGCTTATGTGGTAATTCATTTTTCCCCATACAAAGGAGGTGTCAAAAACACAACCCAGTCAAACAAAAAAACACAGCTTGTATGTTCCAGAGCAGTATCTCGATTTGCTTATCTTTTTGAGACAACGACGTCAGAAACCAAATTAAATCAGTATTTTAATCAGAGAAAATATAACTACGTTAAAAAACCGGCTTCAAAAACGGAAAAGTGAAAAATGAAAAAGATTTGATATTATTAATTACTGCCTACATATTTTTTAAATGTGATATATACTGATTAATCGGTTTGATGTCGGTGACTTTTTTTTGAAGACGGTTAAAAATGGTACGTTATACAAGTTCGTAATAAATTCATAGTCATCTTCATCTTCAAACTAGAATGTTTCACTAGAATATACTATATATTTATCTTTAATAAAGCCTACGTATGCTTTTCTTTATACGAAATAGGGAAAAGGAACAGATGTGCAAGTTAAGCTGAGGTTGTCGATTGCAAAAACTATTATCTACGATTGCCTTATTTCACACCATTTTTGCCCATGCCATTTATGCCATCTTTTAAACTTACCACGTCAGGGTCGAATTTACGTTCAAATTGTTTCATAATTTCATAATATTTCCTATCCCCGTAAGGCCTAACGGCCTAATATTCTAATTTAAGGACAACATACTGCTCAGGAGAAATTATATTCTACAAATAATAACCAAACTATTGTGAATCAACTGTATGAAGCAACTAATGCTAAAAAGAAGCAGTCTACAATACGGTGGCAATGATCTAATAAGTAGGAATACAAAAGAATTTTAAAACGGTACCCTATTACTGAGACTTCGTCGTCTGTCTGTCTGTCTGTCTCCAGGCTGTATCTCATAAACCGTGATAGCTAGAAAGCTGAAATACCGCTATAACAACAAATACTAAAAATTAAAAAAATGGGGTTTCCAAAGTACGGAACCCTTCGTGCGCGAGTCCGACTCGCACTTGGCCGGTTTTTACAAATGCTCTCATCACGCATGATCAAAATAAAGCCTCATTCGCAATTATTTTGGCAGACATTAATTCAACATTTTTTGTTGCGTCGCGAAATAAAGAATATTATGAAAACGGATATTATATGTTTCGAAGTTTAATTGCTATTGATATCTGCCGTAATTGTACAGAGGGAAATGTTTTACTCATTTACCTATTTGACTGATAAATAATTTTAAATATTAACTGACAAAAATTTAAATTCATTCATGTTGAAGTCTATCTATAGAATCACAGTAATCAGACAATGAAAACATTGAATAATATCTTCATTGCCGAAAAGTGGCCTTCCTTAACACCAGTTTGTCAAATTCCGCCATGGAAACTTACCAAAATGTAGTTAATATTCCAACTTTATTTTTTTATCATAATGTATCAATAATAAACTCACGAATAAAACAAATAAACAAATATATTATTCATATAATCTTTGTAATGACGTCAGATACATTAATTAAAGCAGGTTCCCTTCCTTGCGAATATTATTACATACCTACATAATGGTTTTTTTTTCATCTAACCTCGGTAGGCTCGTTGGGATTGACGAGATTTTATTTTAGAGATTTTTATAGTACACTAGCTTTCCGCCCGCGGCTTCGCCCGTGTTTTCAAAGAAAAACTCGCATAGTTCCCGTTCCCATGCGATTTCCGGGATAAAGCCTATCCTGCGTTAATCCAAGTTACCCTCTATATGTGTACTAAAATTCATTGTAATCGGTTCAGTAGTATTTGCGTGAAAGAGTAACAAACAAACACATACACATCCTCACAAACTTTTGCATTTATAATATTAGTAGGAAGTAGGATAGGATAGGATATACAATAACTGGCCGGAAACCATGACGTCACACGGTCGATTGCCGGCTAAATAATATGCAAATTGGTTGCAAAAAAAACAGGTTACAATTTTATTAGCTTAGTTTACCTGTCAGTTGAAATGACAACATAAAATACATGACAAGTATTTTTCCATTCTTATTATTAACTGATGTCATGAGTAATTACTGAAACCGGCCCAACGCGAACGCCTCAAATTCTCTTAATATTTTTTGATCAACCACTTATCATAAAATTTTCCATTTTATTATAGCTATATTATGAACTAAAGTATTTATTAATCTGTGGGAATTAGATATACATTATACATAGCTGATTTCTTCGATAAAATTCATTTTTTCCATTTGTTTGCAAGTAAATTGAGTAAGTTTCGATAAAAGGAAAACTTATAAATTTAGTTTTACCCAAAGGAGTTTTGAAGGCAAAGCGAAGGACCAGTTCATCTATATTTAGCCCTCAGGGGTTAATACTCTGACTTTAATGATATTTTTAAAATCGCTATTTAGGTACACACAGAACTTGCAGATATAATAATATTATAGGGTGCGATCACAGACATATATTAAGATGTCTGTGGGTGCGATTGATTAGATGACGCAAGGAAATCTTGAAATAAGAATACATACGTTCTTGTTATTAACTGTTATACCTATATTTACCACTATGTTGATTAATAGTACAGTAGGTAATATATTCTCTGTGATATAGTGCGAAAGATTCGTAAAAATTATAAGGTAAGCTTTAACGGCTACTGTTAGCGATACGTTCTCTATTTATTACCCATACAAAGAAGTTAGTCCCCACTTGCTTTGTATCTCATGGTGTTAGGTTACTGGTCATTTCCGTGGTATACATTTCGGATATCAAATTGTAATGATGCTGATAGCAAAGCATAGTTTCTCTTACTATTGTTGGAAAATATTATTCTTAGAATGCTTACTGTGCATCGAATCGCTTTAGTGAGGAATAATTATCGTTATTGGAGTAAATATTACAATTTTATTATTATATTTTTATTTACCTTGTGTTAATGCGAATAATTACAGTATTTAAAAAATTTAAAATTTATAGAAAAAGCGAAGTTGCCGTTAAATCTAATAGTTCATGCAAATTTCTTTAAAAACTTGAAAATACTCTTGCGGAAAGTATCAGATACCTTAAAGAAAATATATCTCAAAGTGTCACTCGAGATAATCTCATTATAAATTTCTTAAAACAGCAGCAGCGAAAAATTGAGACATTCTGTAAAAAAATAAAAAAAAGCAGTTACCTATATTTGCCTTTTTAGAAAGATTTTTCTTCTGTAGTTCTTCTGATGCTAGAAGATCCAACTCAGCGTGAACATAATAAATCTAGACCTAGGTATATTATAATTTAATTTATTTGATTTTATCATTAATTGTTTTTCCAAATATGTATATAATATTTTCCAAATAATATTCTTCAATATTTCAAAATTAATATAGTTTTGTCTCACATTTCAACGAATTTGAAGATAGGTACGTCAAGATTCCATATCTATATTGCCATATCCGGGTAAGATGGGTGTGACATATGGACAAACGGACAAATGGACAAGACGAACTATAAGGGTTCAACAAAATCTTAGAAAACAATAAAATTTTATATGCAACCTTCGTAATCCTCTGTAAAAGATATCACAAAATATGTATTACAATACAAAATTACAACAAATTATTTAATATTAGTCAGTTTCATATTTAATTACAATACTACTAGTACATATATTATACCTATAAAGCCTGTGGTCGATATCTAATATAATTAAGCATGCATAGAGTATAGCACTTTAATATAATCACTCAGGGATCATCTACACGTCCAACAGAGAAAGAATTTTTAAAATCAATCCAACAATTCCTGAGATGAGCACGTTCAAACAAACTAACAAGCAAAAATCTTCAGGTAAAATCCTTTATTATAAGCACCTTTATTTTTAGAGTACAGACTACAGATATTCTATAGGTAGGTAAAAATGCTATTCAATAGAACTACAAATCCTCTTTAGTTTATACAGCCAATTTAACATTTTGTAAAAAATAAAGCAACGAGAACCGAATAAAATAGAATGCAATAGAAGTCACAAACGTTTTTTTTTTTTTTAATAAAGTTATTTGTGATCTTTATATTGTTCTTTTATTAAAACTCAATAGATATTTTCTTTTCAAACTTCAAAATTAAGATTAAATTAAAACCACAAATCATAATTCAATAACGAAAATTGAATTTCAAACTATTTGAATAGTAGGAACCGTATAAGTTTGTCAGTACATAGTTTGCTTTTATATTCTGTTTACTTTTTTCGAGAACAATCTCACTGTATTGTCGGATACGTGCATGTAACAAGGTAAGACTTTAAAAAAAGTGCACGCCTCACAATTTTTTTTTAATAAATATTTATTAATTATTATTTTTGTTTATTTAATAACAATTAAACCACATCGAATCAGACCCTGAAAAACGAAAGGGTTCTATTCCTGAGCATACTCAAGCGTAAGAGAAAAAAAAAGACTCGATTAGTAAAGTATTTCGGTCGCTATCGTGTTAACAAGAAAAAGGATCCGCACATACAGACACACGGACGTCCAAGACAGAACTTTTTTAAACTGTTTTTTAACTAGTTTAAATAACAAAAATGACATCAAAAATATCATGAACGTTAAAAATAGTGTTTTTTCTTAATATGTGTGTGTATGTATTATCTTACAAGTGCAATGTATGATACATAAAGACATTTTAAGTTTGAAAAATCAGATGTTTTGCGCGAAGTGACAGTAGTACCCACCTCAACGCTTCGCTTATGAGGCGTGCAATAATATAATGTATACTATTTTTATTGAACAAATAGGTATATTACAGTTATTTTAGTTTCAAATTTGGATAAATTTCTTTCTTCGTGCCCCTATCCAAAATATTATGAGACTCCTTTCCACCCACGGCTTCGCTCGCGTTTTCAAAGAAAAACCCGTTCCCGTGGGATTTCCGGGATAAAACCTATCCTATGTGTTAATCCATGTTACTCTCTATGTGTGCTAAATTTCATTGTAATCAGTTTAGTAGTATTTGCGTGAAAGAGTAACAAACAAACACATATATACATCCATCCTCACAAACTTTCGCATTTATCATAATAATAATATTAAGTTGGAAGGATAGTAAGATAGGATAGGATAGGATTAAGAAACATTAAAAACGACGTGCAATTTTTTATTACATAAATAAATATGGTATATCTCTATTTATATCATATCATAACATTATGATATACATGATTCAATGTTATTTTAAAGCTTTTAGTCGAGCCAATTTAATTTTGCTGAACTATTAGCACAAATGAAAGAAATTCTTGTATCCTTAGAAAACGTAGATATATTTTTAGATACGTCGACTTTCATTTTCCTATATAAAGCGTTCGTTCGTTCATATTAATTTGCGTTTTACATTCATGAATGTATTTATTTTTATCTTGGAACCTACTTAATTTCGAATTAATTAACTCGTGGCGTCTACAAAGCATACCTATAATTCTCGGGTTCACAATTATAATAATGAACATTCTTCAGCCTATGTTTTAATATTATACAAACGGGGCCAGGAAGCATGAAATATGACTCCTTTGTGATGGCACGGGTAACGCTATAAATGGTACTCAGTTCTCCATCGCTGACATATACGTAGGTATTGATGTCACGTCCTGTCTAATTAAATGGTTAGATTAATTCGCTCGACAACCGATTTGTAGATGATATTAATTTGGTAATTTTCTTTGGATGCAATATGGCAGTAAGGTGACGGGGGAATAGCAACGTATGGGTATTGGGATACAATAGAAAAAGACGTGTGGCACTCGGGGCCGCGGTAAAGCTATTGCATGCTATGCCTTCAAGCCACACCTCCGCGCCCGTCGGAGTGGGGAGCGTGAGGTTTAGCGATATAAGCTATGCAATAGCATAATAAATAAATAATAAAAACAAAATTTTGAAGTTAGTACGATCTGCGACACTATCATTTATAATGAGCTTTTATGCAACCGATCCCTAGTTCTAAATATTTTGTAAACAAAAAGGCTTCAAACAATTTCGAAATTGAATCACCCTAGACTCTGAAGTTTATTTTATGTAAACATATTAAATAAAAGATGAATCTTCTTTTGTATATATTCAATAAACTGTGTATAAAAATTGTATGAAAGAAAAAAATATTAAAGCAGATTAAGTCTTTACTGTGAAATCTTTATTTCAAACTAATTTTACAACATTCAGAATGTCAGTTTGTTTGTGCCCAAAGTCTGGCTGACCTATTTACACAAGAGTTAAGTACTCCAACACAAAGGAATATCATCAAAGACTAAATAAGTTAAGTTTTGTTAGTGTACAACAAATTATAAAACTATAATAAGCTCTTTCTTTTTTATTACTAAACACATTTCTATACAAAGACTATCCCGGCCTATTTTTTATCAAACTCGTATATAATGACTTCCTAGAATATTTTAAACTAGAATAAGTAGTTTATACAATCTATCTACATAAATCTATTTCTAGTATTATATAATATGTATATTCAGATTACGATTTATTAAGGAAGAGCCGATACAAAAAAAAATTCTGATCAGTTCTATAAAACGATATTTCATCGGATAAATATGAATTTTAAAACCTGCAACATCTGCCCGAGAGCACAACATCTGGTATACGTTTGTCATTCCCGAGGCAACATCACATACAGAATTATCTTCCACGACAAAAAATAGGTACATAAACTCGGGGAACCTTTTAACGCACATTTTCTGCATATATAATATTGTGCGAAGATATCACTACAAAAATTAATCCGAATCTACTATCTACTTAGGCGCGGGACATATACAAGCGGCGCGGCGCGCCGCGGGCGCGCTGCCGGCGTGCATCGGGTGCGCTATTGGCATTTTGTATGAAATAATTTTGGAAAGGCGGCGCAACCTTGGCACAACCGTGGCGTGCCGTCTCGACGCCTGTCCAAAATTCTTTCATACAAAATGTATAAGAAGGACGTGGTGCAAAACAGATTCAAGAGGTGCGCTTATGGCACACCCGCGCCCGCGCCGCTTGTGTTTGACCCGCGCCTAAGAAACATGTATCGAATAGGTATCTTAACTTAAAAGCGTATAATCGCGCGGTTGGGAATTTACGTTTATATTATAGAAAATTAAATCTGGGTGAAATTAATTACACCCACAGTTCAAAGTAACTCAGAGGTATGAGAACAATGAACATGTCCCTTACAAACGAGAAAAGTTTTTATAGAACCTGCCCGCCTAAAACAACTTTGAAACCAAAGCAAATAGAAATCTAGTCATCAATTGAAATTCGCGAGTTTGCAAGCCAAACTCAACGCTAGTTACATTTGCTACACTGCTCTCTGGTTACTTTTTCGGTTCTTTTTGAATTCTTTAAAAAAACGGCGTAGTTTTAGATTTTTCATATTTTATCACGAATTTGAAATAGTACCTACCTAGCTGCACTCTGTTCACTCAGGCTGTTTAATTAAAGCCCTAGATCAGAAATATAATATTATGTATGTCGTGTTGATATCAATCTATGGTATCAATAGTGCCTGAACTACGTGATCATAAAATTATGATAATACTCATAAAAATAAGCAAATTAAAAGAATAACCAAGCAACAACAAAATCTTAAAAGATAAAGGTTTGGGACACTGACTAATATACCTTTCCATAATTCAACAACACATTCAAGATATTGTTACGGGTTTATCTAAATTCCATGATTCGTCTCTTTTATGCCACAGACCGAAAACCCAATTTCCGCCTTGATAAACCAAAACAGCGCTGGTCATAGGCAATCATTCTTTTTTCAATGTTTTGCGTGACCTGTGAATAAATACAAAACATATATATAATACATTATATTAATTTACACAGTAATCAATTATATTATAGTAATTCATTGTCACATCGTTTTTAGACATCGTTTTTAAAGATTTTTTTACTTTTCTACCATCATTAAAATGTATAACAATTCTTGCTATTGCACATTTTTTTCACGGTTTATACCTACCATTAAATAATATATACTTTACCTCTATTCTGTAATTATAACTGAAAGGTTTTTGTCCAACGTGCCTTACAAAGTGGCAGCAAGTCGGTTCCGACATGAACTTCTACGTTTTAAATACTCCAGAGACAATTCCCTAAGTTAGCACAAGTTTTTCAACAGTCGTGAACGTCGTTCCGTTTGCTATGAAGAAATCTAGTTGGAAATGATTCTTTTACTTTAATGGGGATAATTTTTTCTCTGCCATATTACTACAAGTTTTGTTGAAGGTTGTTTTTTCTTCATTTTGCAAGACACATTATAGAGTGTGGTAATAAACTTAATAATACATTTTTAAGTATAATCTGAAGACAACGGTTATAATTAATAATTGAATTAAACAGCCAAAAATAGGTAGTAACCACTTTTAATTAGGTTCATGTAGCAAGATGTTTTCTAGAAATAAACAATCATTAGATTGATAAGGTACCTACAGGAAAAACAATGGAAAAAATATTTATACCACAACAATGAAAATCAATTTCAATATTACGCTGGGAGTTAATAACTCGCAGGACGTTCGTTATTCATAACAATTCGAAATCGGGAACACAGCACAATCTTTAAGTACCGTCTCATTTGCCCCAAGGGATCATACCGTTAAAGTATTGTTCGAACATCGGCTATCGAGGAGTACCCGGCTTGGGCGGGTTGTCACGGGACTCGCGTAGTCAGCGGGAAATGGAGTAACCCATTTTAAACTGGAATGAATTGCACGTCGTGGAGTGCAGGCTTTCTGGAATGCTGCCCACTGATGTTGAGACACAGCTACGAATCCTTCGGATAGAATCGATGATATAGTGGACGTGTCAACTACATTTGATTGACTTCTTCGTACGAGTCTAATTTGACATTTTAATTAATTTCTAGATGAATATAAAACAATTTGAATACATTTGTGGGTTTTATTATTTTTTTATTGGTTTGTTTTGAAAACTGCAAATCATAAAGTAATATCACAGAGAAAGCGATATCTTCTTTTCGCAAAGTGTAAATATAAGGTTGTTTTAAATAAGAGCTATTATTTTTCAGAAAACGGTAACTACAGTTCATTTTTCATCGAAACTTAAAAAAAAATTATGATGATACCATTTTCCGGAATTTTGTCTGTATGTAGAAGCAGACACGCCCCTAAAACGGGACAGCAAGTTCGGCATTCACATTTATATTGTACGTAGGTATAACTCAAATTTGACTTAAATCAAAATTTAAACATTGTTTTCTTCTAATGAAATAAAAATAAACACAAAATAATCAACTTAAGTCGACACTAAACCTCCTGGATAAATTACAAGTGGATGAAATAAATAATAAAGGAGCTCTTAGAATAAAAAAATAAATTTAATACAATTTATTATTTGAGCACAAAAGACTACATTTTATATTATAAAATCAAACCAATCATCAAACAACCTACCTTCTGAGGTAAAATATAAAGAGCAAATACAAAATTTTCTTTATTATTGAGAAATTCAAGAGGAATACTTACCTACTTTGAAGCATATTTTAGATCACTTTTGAAGACAAATCGGTATAAAAAATATTTTTGTGGCAGTATAAATGAAGACTAAAAAATAGAAAGAAACTAAAGAGCAGTGACGGGTTTTCCAATAGGCTTTTAGGCAACAACGGAAAATTTTCTAATAATTTTTTCTTCGTCTGAAATTTTAACAGTGAATATTAGTCTTCACTGAGCGTTATCAGATCAGACACACAACCGCCTTTTAAAAAATAGTTATAGTTTAAAATAATGAAATTAATTAATATGTACTTGAATCTATACTCATTAATATAAGAAACAGTTAAATTTTGCATATTCCACTTTAATATGTACCTATAAATCTCTTTATAATTAATAAGACTCTACGAGAAATTCTCGAAACTCTATACTATTACAATTGTATAAATATCTCATAAAATTGGCGATGATAGGTAATGAGCAATAAATTATCTGATCCATTCGGGAAGAGTATACGGAATAGCAGGCATAAATATGTAATAGTAAGTAACATTCACTCTTACAGTCCATCCGATTGATCCCAACTGAATTGCTATCCTGCTTGAGCCAATAAAGATCGTTCCCCCAATTGGATGGGATCAAGCCTCGACCGAGAAGTAACATAGATTACCGCAAGTGGTTGTCGACTAAATTATATTGCCTTTATTCGTTATTTATCGTCCGCAATGACATAAATTCCTGTTATTAAATTCCCCTAATCCTCCTTTCCGTCATGGGTTCCTAAGCATGCGATATACTTCGGATAAAACATGCACAGTTCTAAATGGAAATTCTGAAGTTAGCTTCGTTAACAACCTAACTTTATTCATTAGCGTGTATTGTCTAACGAATTTATTCGTCAGGTCGAACACGGTCGAACATTCCCTGCTTGAGACTTCAGCAGATATTTTCGGAGTATTTTGTTTATCTTGAGGACGCAGAACGTAAACTTTTGTCATATTTTCAGCCAAGTTTGTGAGTCACTTCAACTGCCATAATCTCTTCCAATATGAATGTAATAGCAACTTCTCAGATGGCTTCAGTTGAATATCTTGTTTTGTTATTGAATTTTAAATAAACCTTCTTAGATAAACACGCTACACTTTGTTTACATGTTTGTAAATGAATGGTAAAGTTTGAAACTTAATATTCATGTTGCAATATTCAGAATAAAAGCTTTTACTTTTGCATTTGTACTTTTAAGTAAAAGTACATAAGATTGTATGCGCGTGTTATCTGTATATTAACATTGAATGATACTTGTTCATTGTTGTAATCGGTGTATTAGGGGCTAATTAATTAAATTATGTGATCATGCATATACAGACAGATCGATTAACAAAAATGTGTTAATTAATTTGTCGACAAACTATAATATTGTTTAAATTAATCAATTATTTTCTGTTACTTTACAACACAAAAAATAATATAGGCAAATTGTTGCCACATTATACGCAACGACCCTCAAAATTTGACTTCAATATCGAATCATCGTCAAATTATGGTCGCAGATGCCACCAGCTGACGATATTATTATACTTAAATACAACGACATTGGAAAAGTTATGATTCGCCAACTTCTCAACAATATGACATTAAGGGTGCACTCACACACATCAGTCACCGTCACGGCACGTCACCGGACAGGATTAAAAAAAAATATGTATCAATAGTTCTAGTATGACTCTGTTCCCACACGACAGTCGCCGGCACGAAATCTATCAGTGACGTCACCGGTCAGGCACGTCAAATAATCTTTCCATACATGTATCATACTTTTATCCCCACTCACCCGGTGCCGTCACGTCTCAGTTCAGTCAGCGTCGTGCTACCGTCAATAATTGCTACATGTTCTCTAGCGTGACACACGTCTAATCACTGACTAACCTGATGTATGTGTTCAATGATTCAGTCAAACCGGCGACGTGACTGACGGACAACATGACGGTGACTGGTGTTTGTGGATACGTACACAAACCGTCACCGATCAGTCATCGGTGACTTGACGGTGACTGATGTGTGTGAGTGCACCCTAAGAATGCTTTGTCGATTTCTCGGGTAATGTAATGTTGTGCTCAAATCATTTTCTCATAATGAATGTGATTGATATTTTGACAGCTATTGAAAAACGAAGGCTTCCTTCATTCATATCATACATCGGTTGAGTTTATGTGCCCATTAAGTATATAAATAATTTTGCAATTAAATATGAACAAAGTAATAAATTAATGTAACAACGTATATTTTTTCCTAAAGATCAAATAGAGGCTCTATTTGATGCTAAGGAAAAAAATGAAAAAATATAACATGTTACAGATCAATGTTTGTTATAATATAATTGCTTATTAATTTGGCCAATCAAGGTACCTATTTGATCCCTACTCGAAGCCAAGCATTTTCTTATTTTATATCGGTCATACAAATAACAGGAAAATATAAATGGTAAAGTCATGGGTAAAATAAACAACACATGTCGTGATCATAGGTGTGATACTTTTTACTTACTTACTAGAGTGGCGCAAGGACCCATGGTGAGTCAAGACTCATTCACTCTATTACTATCTATACAATAAGAGCATGACTTTCTAGCATGAAACTAATTTACCTGTATGGTTTTTAAATATCTTACTTTTTATAAAAAAAATATGATAAAAAAAACATATGTATAAAAAATCTAAAACGACTTAATTTAATGAACAGAAGTAAAAGAAACACTAGAACAAGGAGTAGCTTTTAATTAAAATAAAGTATATAATTGCTTACCGTAATAAAGATACCTTACAGATCTAATTTTAAACTGTGTTGCAAAGAAGCCTGAACAAACGTAACATGACTTGAATAAATTCAGAAAGGTGATAAAACTTTCATTTGAAGTACCTACAGTGCATAACTTTTCTCATAGTCATTAACTGGTCTTATTATTCAGCCAGCTTATAATTTTACAATCCAATGAGTCCAAGGAAAAAAGTTTTTAATTGTTTTTTTTTTATGACGTATGTTATTGTATAAGTTGATTGTTTAAATTGAGATAGAATTTGTGATTATAACAGTATTGATTCTAAGCATTTTCTAGTATATCACGCGCACATGAGACGAACTAATTGAGTACCTACCTAAGAATATTTATTTTAACTTATAAGGGTAATAATAATTACAATAAATCATATTTTCTGGTCTGTTTGTTATATATTTGAACAGGCAACCGATCTGGTGATTCACCTGATTGTAAGAAATCACAAGTCTTGAACATTATCAAAACGTAGGTCCATCGCAAATGCGTTTCGTGCATTTAAGAGAAAAGGAGAGCATTGATGACGGGAATAAAAGTATAGACTGGGAAGTGTGATCTTCTAGCTCCCCTAATAATCGTACGAAACACAATTTGCATGCACTAACTAAGCGTTGCGGGCCCAAATCACGCCAAATAAATAAAATGAATATGTGGTCTTCAACATTATAAGCTAAATATTATTTAAAATAATCTATTGTTTTACATATTTGGACAATACATTTAAACAGAACTATTTATTATTGTTCAACCTTGTGACAGCTAAAAAGGGTCATACATTAAAATACATGACTTACAGAATGGAATATTCCAATTCCACACCGAAATTTGTTTCCTCGCGCATTTATGGGAACTGACCATTGACCACAGACCATTGGAAAGTCATAATGACACCATTATAATAGTAGATTACCAAACTTGTCAAAATCAACAATTTTGAAATCAATGATAGACCATTCTGACACTATTGTAATAGCAGACTTGAGGCCCTGGACAGGCGTGACTGGACATGGATTCACAAAGTAAAAAAGCCTTTTTGAGAGAAAAATCACAATATTATAGTGAAAACTGCGGTTTACATATCCACTCCACAACACTGACAATTGATACATTCGGATTTTTTTAAATCTTTGCCTTCGTTATTTGTTTAATACAGTGCAACCTTAATACATATAACGTACCTCAATATAATGACAATCCTCGATTTAACAAATGTATAATGTATTATGTTACAAACGTAGTTATGTTTGTAAGTTATATCAGGTTTTTACAACATAATTTTTTCAAAGCTGTGGCAATAATATGTAGGTAGATACTACATTATCTTTGTTCGTTAATAACATCATATTCGACAGTATTGTATCTATGTATTTTATTGTACATTTCTTATTTCTCGTTTAGGTAATCAGTTCTTTGTATATTTCCCTCAATTATATCGATAAAAGATACCTTTTTGACGACATTTTTCGTATATTTTTCAAGAACAATAATGGATTCCTTACAATGCCGTCTTGTTTTTCTATGTTTACCAAACATTTCAATAACTGAGCAGGTAAATATTAAACAAATATTTTACATAAGTATATCTTATTGCTCATATTATAATACGTATATATTTTGTTCAGAGAATAAAATTACATGGCAATGAAATGTGTTGCGATGCTATAATTACAATTTACGTAAATATCTTTAGACTTTACTAAATTCAAAGCAAAATACATTTACACAAACGGCATGATAAAGAAACACAAAAAAGTTGAAACAGGAAAATTATTATTGGGTGAAAATAATAAAACGTGGGACGGAACTTCTAAACTTTGGTACTACGAAACAAGTCAACTTCAATATTTTTCTATAATCTATTTCGTAGCTTTCTGATCAAAATAGAATTAGATTAATTTGAATGCAACTTTCTTTATTGCAATGAATTTGCAATAAAGAACTAATTTTAACGTGTCCTAAAAACGTGAATGTTGTTACAAACGGGGCCTCTGAGAATTTGAACGTCAACTATTGATTACTCAGATTACTTCTAAATTTGTTTATCTATTTCTTACAAAATTCTGCTTGTGAACCAATAAATCAATTTGGCTCCTTTTGGCTTCGTAATCCAACAACGTTGAATATTAACCCAGCGCACCTGAATTATTTATTTCAGTGTTCTTTATGTTTTCCGTTAAAACAGGGTGAAATACTGTTGTACGAAAAATTGTGCGGATTAAAAGTATTCATGTATTATGTTCCACCAGACGAATGAACATAATATTATGTACGTCTGTCTTTATTAAGTAACATATAGAATAATGCCTAATAGTAATGTCTAAAAATGTGTGTTAAAATGAGCATTCCAAGCCTTACATCACATATTCATCAATAGGTAACAATCACAGTTATAAGATTATTGAACTATATAACTATATTAATTTAATGTGAATAAAATAAGCTCAGACAAACGTATCAAATTATAACAAATTAAAAGCTGTTACTTTAATACAAAATGGTTACAATATGGTTAACATTAGCTGGTCGTGACTCAGGAAATAGACGGTTGATCGCCTACTTGCTCCTGGAGAAAATTCGATTAGTGATGCCGATGTAACTAGGTAAAAGACATTTACATCACGCCACATAGGCCATAACAGAAATAAGACATTCATGTATCCAGTGCTAGAAAAAAAAGATTAAACAATATTACTCTACCTACTTATATTCTGTCTACTGCTGATTGAAATGACGTGCTTGACATTTTGATTTGTTAACGCTTGTTTAATAAAAGTAAACTTAATATCAAAGTTAAGTTTTACTTAATGTATAAACTAATATGTATTTATTTATGTTAGGAACGTAGATATATGAGTAGTTCTCAGAAACGAACAAAAACGTTTAAAATAACTGAATACCATCGTAAAATTCTAGAAAATATTTCCAATAGCACAATGGGAATGAAAGATTGATGGAATAATATTCATTTTGTATTGTAAGTATCTTTAAAGCGTTTTAATTTGCAATGAAAAAATAAATTGCTCTTTTATGAGAAACGAGTGACTGTATAGTTTCGTTATAAGGCATCTAATTGCCACCGATCGTATCGTGTTTCCAGTAAAAATATATTTAATTTAATATTACAGAAAAAAGCAAGATCGCAGAATATAGATAAGAACTGGAAGACGTTCTTGTATTTCAATATCTACTAATAATACTTCAAAGGCTTAATTTACCACACAATAAATTATTTCCTCCAATTTTATAATAATTTTCATACATATATTTTTTATCATTAATTCTGATATTCCTTTTGTTCTCATTACCTAAATTAATTTTAACAAGCATACCCAACCCAATATGGTACCCAAGGTACCCAATGTGCCCATACGGTAAGTAAGTATCTAAAAATCATCTAACATAATGAAACATACTACCATTAGATTGTACAAGCATTCCAATCGAAAACACGCAATCATAAACAATCGATTACTCGAATCAAATACAGATTTTTCAGCTCCGTACGAGATATGACAAGCGTGTGTCTATCACACGTTCCAGTTGGAACGGACGTATCACGACTGAGAAAATTCCGATACAATTTAGGTATTGAATTCGATGACTGTCCCTCGAGAGATACAGTCCTATCCGTGGAACGAATTTAACGAGAAATAGGGAATTCATCGTTACGTCGTTGCTGACATCACAAGTAATGGAAATTGTTTGTTTCCAGTTTGTTATTATATAAAAATAAACTATAAGAGTGTAAGTTTCATTTAGTATGATTTCAAGGGAGCTTTGAGATTAGAACGGACACTTTTACATTGAAAGAACTTTAGTTGGCAGAAACATTTACATATTTTAAGGGTGGAAATTTTTCGACGAGTTTTATTATTTTTTTCTTTTTTCGTTTTTATTAGATGTTTCTTTACATATTCTTAAATGTTAACTAAAATAAATAATTATAAAAAACGATTTTTTTCGTTACACTTAGGTAATTTCCTCTTGGTTATGGCGTTTTTCCATACCATTGCTTGCGCGCATTCTTTTGCGCTATACCTAATAACACAGACTAATAATAATATACTACGTATACACTAATAATATAATAAATGTCCTGCGTAATTTGTGATTCTCAATCGAGATTGATTTCTTAGGTTTAGCTAAGTACCTACCTACCTATAGCTTTATTAAAACCTTGAAATTGCCGGGAAAAAAAGCTCAGACATATTTGTGCGCCTCTACTCTAAAAAAGTAACATGTTATTTTTCCCCAAAAAGAAGGTAAATAAGTTAAAGCTTTAATTAACATTACATATTCCATATTATATAATTTAAATTTATTATTTACGCTTTTATACCATACAATAAAATCACTGTATTTTATTCAAATGAATAAAATTAACCTACAATAATTTACAAAATCTCCAAAATTATTTGCGAAAATTGCATCAATTAATTAATTTTGAATTGCTACATTTTGTTTATCAAACGGCTTCACATGCGTATAGAACTGGTTTCCACATGACTGCAACATTATGCACATTATATTATTGTTTAATGTGTATTTAGTGTTTTATTTCACATATTTTTTAAACGTAAAATAACACACAGCCCAACTAAACATATTGCATGAATTCGTTTGAACATCCATTTGTTAACAATCTAAACCATATGAAGCTACAACAATTATTTTCATTACGACGAAAGTGAATGTACATTTTTATACTACTTTTCTTTCGCAATATTATAACAGGAAATGACACTTATTAGTTATTACATATAAAAATATTCCTCATATTTTGTTTAATTTAACAGTTCAAAACTTAATTTTAGCTTAATACATATAAAAACAACATGTTCATGCAACATTAATATTTTGATTCCGCAAACCCGTAGTTGATTTACTTTGATGTGTCTTTGTGAATATAGCTTGAATACAGTTTGCATTTTGTTGTATTGACCATTCCGCATTTCTGTATAAATACAACATTTTAAATAAACTTCCTTTCAGTTTCAGCTTCATGAAGTCGATGTCGTGTTGTATAAAGATTGCGAATACAGATTAATACCATCGCAGTGCTTCTCTGTGGTAATTTTAAAATGCCTTTTAATAAAGCTTTACAAAGTTGAAAAGCATTAAATTAGTCCAGCGTTCGTATTTGAAACAGCAAGGAAGAGTACTTTAGATTCAATGTTTTGACTATCTGGTACTTAATGAATTTAAATATTTTTTGTTAAGATTTTACAATTTGTATAGGTAATTGCCTTTATTACATTTTTAAATTTTGGCAATAAAACGTATATAGCAATATTCCCACTGGCACAAATAATGTGTATCCTATTTCCATAGTATAAGTTCTCTTTATACTATGCTATTACTTATAGGTATTAACTGATTGTAGACTTGCAAAGAATCTATTTAATGCAAAGGTATATTAATTCTCATATACCTATGCATTAACACTTCAACAGTCATGCAAGAGCAATCTATATGACGTGAATAAAAATATGAAAAGTCTCGAGTAAACCAGATTAAATAGGCCTCGTTGTGCATTGATGTGGGATTGTCAGATAGTGGCAAATAGACAGCACGAGGAATGAGTATAAAGGCACGTGTACACTGTACAGACACGTTATCAACTTTCATCTTTTACCCTCTTTAAGTTTTTTACAACGAGAAGTTCATAATATTATTGTTATTATTCACCAAGATTCCATAATATCAACCATGTATGAATAGAAAATTTCGTCTACAATAAATTCAGTCACGATATACAGAAGGCAGATTGGTTGATATATATTTATTTGAAATACCGATTATGTAAGATCCAAAGAAATCTCTGTATTTTTGCATTTATTTAATTACATATGTGTACGGATCACCGTACTATGTATATATATATATATCTGAGGCTCTACAGCCGCGAGTGGGCCCTGGCCTGGTCCAGTACTTTCATCCAGACCCCGCGATCCCTTGCCTGGGATCTCCAATTCTTTACACCGATCGCTTCCAAGTCCTGTTCCACACCATCTAGCCAACGGAGCTTTGGTCTTCCTCGATTTCTACGTCCATCTGGTTTTCCATCGAGCAGACGCAGAGGAGCCCTGTTGTCGTCCATACGTGCAACGTGTCCGGCCCAGCGTAAACGGCCGAGTTTTATGGTCTTTATGACATTCGGCTCCTCGTACATTCCATAAAGCTCATGATTATACCTTGTTCTCCAACGTCCATTTTCCAGCACAGCACCGAATATTCGTCTGAGGATTTTTCGTTCGAAGACCAGCAGACAATCCTATCTTTTTTGCTCAAGACCCAGCTTTCGGACCCATATGTTAGTACCGGTCTTAGTAGGGTCTTGTATAGCAGTACCTTTATGTTTCGGGATAGCAGTTTCGATCGAAAATATCTCAGAAGGCCGAAGTAGAGTAGTACCGTACTATGTGGTTTTGTATTATATATTCCTATTTCCTTTGGTTTTTTCAGTTTCTTTAATTGATGGGTGAATACTATATTGGTACTTACAAAATTATATTAAATAAATAAATATTGAAAATCTAAAGCATGTTGACAATTTTGAATATTCAATGATAAAACTTTACAATAAATTTTCTATATTCAATGAATTTGATCGAATAATAAAATTTTTGCAGGAATTAGGTCAAGCTCATTTTATCCATTTTTATCTTTCAATAACTTTTTGTCGTTTTTGTGAGAGCATCGTAATTTTATAATAATATATAGGTATCTCATTTTGT
Source organism: Colias philodice (assembly GCF_061535455.1). Lineage (NCBI taxonomy): Eukaryota > Metazoa > Arthropoda > Insecta > Lepidoptera > Pieridae > Colias > Colias philodice. Next base: position 4,587,089 of record NC_143095.1, on the reverse strand, counting down.
AATACCTACACCCAAAATTTTTATTTTTCTTCGATGACTTAAAAATATGCTTGCGCTTACATATCATACCTTCCAGAACATGACAGAAGTGAGAAGATGACTATAAAAATAAATTTATCCTAACAACACTTAAACCAAGCTTTAAAAAAGCTTATCACCAAACAAAACAAAATAATTTTACAAATCACCGTCAATTGCTTCGATGAAATTACTCGTCGTCGTAATATTTTGTTGATAATCTCGGGGTCGGTGTCAAACATTATTTTCTCATTAGCTCCATTATACTTGAGAGCTATCTGTCAGATAAGGCCGCAGTCGTACTAAGTAGGAAATGTAATTAAACTTATAGCATTCACAGCCTACGTAGACCACAGATTGCTAAATAGTAACTAGTAGTGCAGACTGCAGTGATGAGCTTCCGTAAAATTTAATGGTTACTTTATTGGCCTTGTTAGCTGGATTCTGTTCATCTATTGGTATGTTTTCAGCTTTCCAATAGTTCCTTTAACAGATATACTGCAAATGCTGAAGAATTATTGTAGAGTTTATTTCATTTTAAATAAGATACATTCCTTACTAAATGACGTTTACTTAATTTATGATTTTATATAATTTCTCGGAATAAATTATTCTACACCGCCACAAGTATTCACTATTCAACGAACGAAAATAACCTAGATCGTAATTTATCCCTGTATTCATTTGATTTATTCACCTATGAATACTTAAATGAAACGACAATAATTCAAACTTTTATTTCTCAAACAAACTCTGGCAAGTTATCTCCCGAAACGCTCGTTTCCAGCTTATTCTTAACCTCAAAATGTTTGTGAAAAACAACTTCTTAAACAAAGTTTATCACTGCGCGAATGAATGGCTGTTAACGCAAAACAAACCCTTCAGTGAAGTCAAGAGCGTCCGTAAGTCAGTAAGTAACTGTAAACTTGAAACCACACACATCACAGAACTTCACAATTTATAACTGCTTGCCCACACGAAGTTTTTGTATAGACTCAAAGGAGCGCGCTCTGTATGTATCACGGCTTTGTCACTTTATATCCAAGAAAATTCAAGGAAATCCATGTATAAGTAAAGTTAATCCGGAGCGCCAACCAACTAGCAGGCATAAAAGTTGAGAATTTACTTCTTACAATCGTGACGAGTTTTTCTCTCGCTGCCGTATTTTTATAGTAACCGCACTGCGAGTTTTATGAAAGAAGTGTGACGTTGTCCTCCGCACTACTTTATTTCAAAAGCAGCATAGAAAAAGTTTTGAAATATTTCTAAATTATGAGAGTTATATATAACGCAAATGTTGAACACGTGTACACTACATATACAATGTAGGTACATGTGAATAATTTGCCTATCGCTCGATGAACTTTATTATTTCACTGCTGAGCATTTCAAGAAACCATTCTACAATGCCAACAATTTCAAATTCACCCAAAAAATGAAAATAGAATGTGCTAAATCGGGCTCATATAAAACAAACATCTTAGAAAAGGTTAAAATTGCACACTTACCTACTATGTGTCTAATCTATTACACTTATATTTTGATATATAGATAATATTATTTTTTATAAACATACCAATTACTTACTATTAGAAAGAAAGAAAAGATTATTTGCTTAGAAAGTGTACAATACAAATCAAATTATCTCAAAAAGATTATAAATTTATTTATTTAGTAATTTACCAAGTAAATCCATAAATAACTGCCGAACCTCACCAAAACTATAATTCTACCAATTCTTATAGAACAGACACCCACTCACTTCGTCGGAATGGATAGTTTATAAAAAGTTAGTTTATATTTAATCCTCCTGTCTACACAGGGATGGAAAGCGTAAAAGAATTAAGTATAAATAGAACACGTATAAGAATGAGGGTTTTAGCAAAGATAGATACACAAGTTGTAGAAACGGGGATTATCCTCAGTGCTGCTGCAGATCTCAGCTAAAATGTTCTTATGGAAACGGTAATACCGCAAGGTTGGGATAACGGCTCTTATATTATAATGTTAAGATATGTCTAAATCTAGGTGAGTAATCTATTCTTTAAACATTTTAAGGAAATAAATAGATCCCAACTAAATACATAAATGTATATAAATACGTGATGAACACAGCGTGACAGAATAAATGCTATATTATTGCACGCCTCATAAGCGAAGCGTTGAGGTGGGTACTACTGTCACTTCGCGCAAAACATCTGATTTTTCAAACTTAAAATGTCTTTATGTATCATACATTGCACTTGTAAGATAATACATACACACACATATTAAGAAAAAACACTATTTTTAACGTTCATGATATTTTTGATGTCATTTTTGTTATTTAAACTAGTTAAAAAACAGTTTAAAAAAGTTCTGTCTTGGACGTCCGTGTGTCTGTATGTGCGGATCCTTTTTCTTGTTAACACGATAGCGACCGAAATACTTTACTAATCGAGTCTTTTTTTTTCTCTTACGCTTGAGTATGCTCAGGAATAGAACCCTTTCATTTTTCAGGGTCTGATTCGATGTGGTTTAATTGTTATTAAATAAACAAAAATAATAATTAATAAATATTTATTAAAAAAAATTATGAGGCGTGCACTTTTGGATTTTCCAAATTATTCTTTTAATATAGAATTTCACAGATTTATATTTGAACCAAAATTTAAAACAAAGGAACTAGTGGCAATGATTAATTATGCTAAGCTATAACCATTTGATAGGCTAACATAAACAATGATTGAAGTAATGCCATTAATTGATAATAATTAATTACATACGCTTCAGTTAATAGTATAATGCTACAGCTATTCTGATTCAAATGCCATATAATATTTTTATTTTATATATTTGTGTGTGTGTATGTTTCTTACAAAAGTGCTTTATAAATGAGATCGCCGCTTCCATAATAGAAAATCATAATTTCTGAAATAACATTCACAAACTGCTGGAATTAGCTTTACTCGTCGAGGTGACACATTATTTCACTTAACTGAGCCCGTCTTAAACGTAGCGTCGCCTGAAACACGCGACATATTTATGTTGTTATTTGCACTACGTTTAAGTTAATGTTACCGAAGCAAATGCATAAAACGTAGATGCGATGTTTGAATTATATTTGAGAGAACATTGAGGGAAAGATCGTCGATTTAAGAATAGTCTAGAAAGAATTAGGTCACGCTCGTGTAGAGTAAAATGTTGAGCATAAAATTATGTGTGTTACAGTGAATGTGAAGGTCAGTAACCATCTAGCGATAGTTGAAGATATAGAAGAACACTTGTTATAATATCAAATAATATCTGCTATTAAAAACAAAGCAGTATGTATGTAATGCTGAAACCACGTTTGATTAGAAACAATTAATAACTTCCATATATCATTGCATTTTAATTTTAAGAAAACTACATTAAGTAAGTTTTAATTACAATATCAGCTAGCTAAGTAGTAAGCATAACAATATGGTTTTTGTCATATTGTTAGGAACGGAATAATTAGGTATATTTGTAGCTCTGAATATACACATATTATAAGATTGCAGATACACGAAAGTAAGGATTCAGTTGCAAAAGTGGGTTTATTTCAACAAAACAGTAGCTTATGGGTATTAATATGTTTTATAATCAAAGACAATAAAACGAATTTACTAAAACATGGTGTTGCCTATAATCGTTTTCACAGACCATAGTCAGCATTTAATATTTTAAATCTGACAAGACAGTGTCTTTGAAAGCGGACTCGAAGTCTGCTTCATTTGTTTTGTCTTAACGAGTTTGTAACGTTTATTCACAGAACGACTCCTTCGTTTGCATTCGTAATATTTTCTTTAACAACTTCTTTGCTCGTATTTATTTAATACACTGTACAAAGTTGAAAGTGTTTTTTAATCTGTTAACGAAATATTTCTATGGTCTTTTCAACGGAATACGTTAATGTCTGAAAAGATCTACGATGAATATTTTGTTGTTATTTATTCTTACGTGAAATTAGGTTTACGCAATATGTGCTTTATAATTTCAATGTTATCGTTATCGTGAAACGAAAAATTTCCTTCTGCACACAATTTTACTTTAACAAAAATAATAAATATTTAGAATTTCTTCTTCGGTATGTGTAAACAAAGATTTTATGGGCGGATATAAGATTTTCAATGCATGTAGGTATGTTCATTTTAGTGTTGTGTAGTATTTTTAAAACATGATAAATTTATTTTAAATTTCTTATTGTAAAAGCAATTTCTGAACTTGTTACCAAATGATAAATAAATAATTGAATAAAATTCATCAGTCATTAATTTCCAATGAAATAATGATTTCAAAATACACATGGACATTACCTACTTTCAAAGGGAATTTTATAGTAAACGAACTCGTCAACAATGACTATTTAACACGACCAATGCACATTAAATTTACCGCTCATTTATTTTCAATTGATGTAATTAAACAGAAAATAAATATTTATATTAAACACTACTTTTATTACTTTTAGGTATTGCCGCATTGGAGAAATGCTGATAATTCCGTGAAATTAATTTTAATATGTGTCCCATGAATAACTTTAATATTAACATCGGGAAAATATATTTTCCATATATTTTTAATATCGTCATGTCGTATTAAGCGTATAGTATATTAAATATCTCGCCAAAGCGAAATAGGAGTTATTTAATAGAATAGGAAAATAATCTCTTTGAATTTCTGCGAATAGCATAGCATTAATCCGTTATTAAATTATTCATCAGTGCATGTTATATCGTAAAACTGGACGCATCTTTAACTGCTTTTCTCAGTTATATTAAAACCTTTACAATTTAAAAATATTCCCAAAACATTCTACTCGTATATGATTTTAATAATAAATGCACATTTTTAAATACTACCTACTTATAATCCATATACAGTAAATAAGAAGTAGGTACCTACAAAGCACTCAGCGAGCTGCTTCACGAAAAGAGAATAATGTATGTTGCTCAATTTAAGATTGTTTTACGTACGCTAGAAAAATAATATTAAAACGTTTGAGCTGCAGGTTGTATTAAAGAAGAAGAGATTTAACAAGGATTTAGCTAACGGCTAACGCAGGAGCTTGAGCAACGGGCAATCACAAGCGAGTACGTAGAGTAATTTATGGCGCGCACTTAGCGGGTCGCGAACATTGCGGTACAGCGAAGTCTGATACTAAAGTGGCCACTTGCTTAACAACTACCTAAGTCTGCGACTAAGCCCGCTCTTAAAACTCTTCATAACCTTGAGCATATTTTAGAACATCGACTATTCCAAAAAACGCTTTGATACCTACAAACACTGCATACCTACATATAAATAGACGGTTGATCCCGCATTGGTTTTCCTAGTGGGTTAACCAGGGATACTGGATAAATGCTTACTGCGCTTTATTTTTTTGTGAAATCTACTTTGTGCATCTGAATTACAATAATATTACATAAATTAATTTTGAATTTTAATTTGGATTAATTTGATACGTAATAGTTTATCACGATCACTCATATGATCACTATTGATGTGTAAACAACTACATTCGTACAAGGCTACAATAGTGTCGTAAATAACCAGTGAAAGCAACACATCGGGGAAGGCGAAGATAAAACGATATTTCTATCTACTTATCTTGACTGCCAACCACCAACCATTGCAACTTGCTTTGGGATGAATTCAATTCGAATGAGTAGCTCGGTGAAACTACTTGAACGCTAATAAATGTCCAAACCAATGTTTTTGGTGGTCTTATGAATTTTAATATTTTCTCGAGATTTTATGTGAAATCAAATCGATTATATGGTTCACTTACTAACTTGTTAGTTTATTATTTTTTTTGTTAGTTTATTATTTTTTTTAAATCTAATATATTTTCTTAGTATATTTTACATTCCATTTTATACTTCATTGTAAAGTTAAGTTTAGTAGATACATACACATCGCTTTACTGTATTACGTAACAAACTTCCATTATAATTATTGTGTGCTCTAAACAAGGAACAATTACCTTCGCATGTAAGTATCGAAATTGATAGACGCTGAAAGCGTACTTTAATAGCCGCAATTAAAGCAACAGATGTAATATTAATATGAAAATGCAATTTTATACAACAGAATATTTCAGAACAGAGCTAGGAGTAGTTGAGGACTAGTCGAATTAGATTAATTGTGTTTGTCAGTTAACTATAAAAGATGTTAGTATTTTTAAATGAGTCAAATGTGAAAAAGAAGTCTTAATAGGATTCAGGCCGCGGCTCTAGTATAAGGACAAAAGTCGGTTATAGTGATTTTACTATCTATGACAAGGATAGTTTCAGTAAAAATTATGAAATACATAATTGCACGCCTCATAAGCGAAGCGTTGAGGTGGGTACTACTGTCACTTCGCGCAAAACGTCTGATTTTTCAAACTTAAAATGTCTTTATGTATCATACATTGCACTTGTAAGATAATACATATACACACATATTAAGAAAAAACACTATTTTTAACGTTCATGATATTTTTGATGTCATTTTTGTTATTTAAACTAGTTAAAAAACAGTTTAAAAAAGTTCTGTCTTGGACGTCCGTGTGTCTGTATGTGCGGATCCTTTTTCTTGTTAACACGATAGCGACCGAAATACTTTACTAATCGAGTAAATTGGCTTAAACAATGTCAGTTGTTATTAAATATTGATAATTATAAATTAAAAAGTATATACTATAGGGCACATGCTATTCATGGAGGTTCTCTTATTTTTGTACACAATAGTGTTAAATGCAAAGAACGAACTGACATTGTAAGTCTTTCTGTAGAACGCACCATTGAACTGTCCTGTGTTGAGCTTGAGCGTTACATTATTGTTTGCGTATACAGACATCCTTCCAGTGACTATAATATGTTTGAGACAGTCATGGAAGAAACATTAAAGCGTTTAGGCAGGAGTAAAAAGAAGGTAATAGTATGTGGTGATTTTAATATTGATTTACTTTCACACACACAGACGGCAACACGAATAGTTAATTTGTTTCACTCATTTAATCTGTATAAAGTTTTTGATGAACCCACACGAATTACACCTACTTCTGCAACTTGTATTGATAATATATACTGTGATTGCAACTATCTAGAAAAAAATATCCTCAATATACTGACTTCAGATCACTGTGGCCAGAAAGTAGTTTTGGAATGGGATTGCATACCTAAGTTTAAAAGAATTAATGTTAGGCCTATAACTAAAAAAGGCATTGATAAATTTAGAGATAATATTAATAATAAACTGCCTAACCTGAATGATCAATCCTTTCATAGTAATCCTTGTGAAATGTTTACAAATCTTTTTAATTTAATTCATAATGAGTTTAAAAAAATATTTAAAGTTAAATCTTTAAGTATCACCAAGGATTTACCATTTAGTCAATGGGCAACACCTAGTATACACAGATGCAGGAACATTCTATATGAGTTATATGGCATGAAGCAATATAACAAAGACTTGTCATTCCATAATTATGTTAGAAATTATTCAAAAACTTTTAAAAAAGTTTGTTTCACTGCCAAGTGTCTATATGTCAGAGATAAAATACGCAACTCTGATAACAAAGTTAAAACAGTTTGGACAATTATTAATGGTGAAATGGGCAAAAGCCGGACAAATAGTACCATAAAACTTGTAAATGCTGGCAGGGTCATTGACAAAAGTGCTGATGTTGCGCTTGCTTTTGAAGATTTCTTTAGTAGTGTCCCTGTTAGTATTACTAAAAAATTAAATTCATCATCAGTGCTTGCGGAGTCCTATTTGAGGGACCATGTTGCGGAGTGTAATGTAGTATTTGAATTGCGACATGTGACTGCAGATGAAATTGTTAAAACTTTTAAAACATTAAACTTAAAAAAAACATGTGATCTCTGGGGAATGTCTGTGAATTTAGTAAATAATATTATAGAAAACATTGCCAACCATTTAGCGTTTATATTTAATCAATGTTGTGACTGTGGTATATTCCCAGATTTATTAAAGTTTAGTAAAGTTATTCCTTTATTCAAAAGCGGTGACCAAGAAGACTGTAATAACTATAGGCCTATTTCTATTTTACCAACTTTGAGCAAAGTCTTCGAGAAATTGATTTTAAACCAATTATGTAGTCATTTTGTTTCAAATGGTTTACTGCACGCCAAACAGTTTGGTTTTACAAGGGGGCGCTCTACCACTGATGCTGGAATAGCTCTTTTGTCACATATATATAAAGCATGGGAAAATTCAAAGAATGCTTTGGGGATATTCTGCGACCTTTCTAAGGCTTTCGACTGTGTAGAACATTCCACTCTATTACGGAAACTAAATTTTTATGGTATCAAAGGTTTATCTCAGGACCTCATAGCTTCATATCTTCAGAACAGGGTACAGACCGTTGTTGTTAATGGAGAGAAATCTTGCGGTGCGCCGATTAACATTGGTGTTCCGCAGGGATCTATCTTAGGACCGTTTTTGTTCTTAGTGTATATTAATGACCTACCTTATTATTTGCAGGATATGTGTGAAATAGTACTGTTTGCAGATGATACCTCATTAATATTTAATGTGGATAGATATGACACAAATGTTGACGAAGTAAACTCTGCTCTTTTACGCATATCTAATTGGTTTAATGCTAATAATTTATTATTGAATGCAAAAAAAACAAATTGTGTAGAGTTTATCCTTCCAAATGTAAAAAAGGTCAAAAGGGATATCATTTTAAACGGGGAGGTATTATACCCTGTCGAGTCTAATGTTTTTCTTGGTTTGACACTAGATGAGAAGCTACAATGGGGGACCCATGTTGCCACCACCGCTGCTAAGCTCAGCTCAGCTGCATATGCAGTTCGAAGAATAAGGCATCTCACCGATGAAGATACGGCTAGATTGGTTTATTTTAGCTACTTTCATAGCATTATGTCCTATGGAATTCTACTATGGGGCAGGGCTGCAGATATAGAAAATATATTTATATTACAGAAAAGAGCCATACGCTCTATATATAATTTACGTGCTCGGGACTCACTAAGAGATCTCTTTAAGAATATTGGTATCCTCACTGTACCATCACAGTATATATTTAATAATGTTTTACATGTACACAAAAACGCGGACTTACACACAAAAGTAGGGGATAGACACTGTTATGGCACAAGGAATAGAAATAAAATTGAAATGCCATTTTATAGGTTAGCTAAAGTTAAAAATTCATTTATGGGCCAAGGTATACGTTTTTACAATAGAATTCCTCATAGTATTAAAGAGTTTAGTAGTGTTAAATTTAAAACTTATTTAAAAAATGTATTAGTTCAGAGAGCCTACTACAGCATTAAGGAATATATGGAAGATGAAAATCCATGGAGGGTTGTCGCGTAAGAATAACAGGACAGTTCTTTGGCATATTATGATAATATATAATATTATGTAGTTAGATGTAAGTAACATGTAATGTAAAATTATATTGTATATGGACATGACTTTAAAAGAGCAACTATGGAGTTTCTTGCCGGTTCTTCTCCATAGATACTGCTTTCCGAATCGGTGGTAAATTTAAAGAATGTAATGACGATTCAAAAGTGCTTCTGGAAGAAGTCTAATTGAATAAATAAATGTTTGAGTTTGAGTTTGAGTTTGAGTCTTTTTTTTTCTCTTACGCTTGAGTATGCTCAGGAATAGAACCCTTTCATTTTTCAGGGTCTGATTCGATGTGGTTTAATTGTTATTAAATAAACAAAAATAATTATTAAAAAAAATTATGAGGCGTGCACTTTTGGATTTTCCAAATTATTTTTCTTTATGCTTATACAGTAGGAAAATAAAAATGTTCTACAGAAATAACTTAGCATCGAGATATCTGAGGAAACATACATAGTTTTATTATGTGTATTGTGCAAATATTAAATATATAAAATAATATAATATAATATAATATAAATATAAAATAATATAATAAAATAAAAAATGAATTACATACAATCAAAATCAACCTGCAACCCTGATTATATTTTGGAGGATCATACATAAATTATTATTATCCTTATTAAAAAGAAATGAGTAACGCTTCCTCTATATCTTTTTCTTTATCATCGTAAATAGGTACCTAATTGGCCATTATGGAGGTCACCCATTTTCTCATTCTATGTTAACATTATATATTAATTATTATATAAGTATACTGTTTACACGATATTGTAACGAAGAAATTATTTACATTATTTTTTGTGCTTTTACAAAACCAAACGTGAAATAAATAAACTTCAGCCAACCTATGAACTTTCTATATAGTAGAACTGTATTATAGGTACTTCTTTATATTATTCGCCTGGTCCAAAAAATATTGCAATATAGCGTAAAGGCTTCGAGGCCGCCTATACCCAAAAAAACATCGTTTCTAAACATCAAATACAAAGCCAGGAATTTTACAGCTGCTAGCATAGTATATCAACTTAACTATATTGATTTTTTTATCAAATGAAATCTTTACTTATTCATTATACGGACTCAATCTAAAAACGAATTAATAAAATTCAAGAACTGTGAATATTTCCAAAAATGTGTGTATAACAATATTGTTAAAGCACCTAGTATCTATTTAAAATTATCAAACGAATGTTGTTAATGAGTGATTGATAAAACATAAAAGACAATTCTGGAATGAATGGATATTATGATAATTTTCATTATTGGATACCTATTTATAGCATTACCTACTCTGGAACAGTGACATACCAAATATTGTATTTCATTCACAAAATGTAAAGTAAATTAAAGCTCTCTTTCTTTTGGAATTTTCGTTTATTACAAAATAGTTTTCTTCAACACAAGCTAAATTTAATTAAATTGAAATCCTTGTTTTGGCTAATTCACATTCATCCTTCAGTTGATAATCTTGATTTTTGGTAAAATAAAAAAGGTAAATACAATGAATGAAAATCACACAATAATATTTGTATTTTAATATTTGTAATCAACATCTGAAATCCCTATGCAGTAAAATCAATATTTCGGAAATGTTTCAAGTTTTGTCACATAAAGTTTCACGCAGTAACAGAAGTAAATTAACCACTTTTATTTTGAATTGAAGAAAAGAAGAAATGCAGTTGAAATATATTAGTTTTTATTGCATACTCACGAAAATATAAATTTTTACGGAGCTTTTTATTATTAAGCTGTAAAACGGTATCAAATTTCATATCTATCATTTGCACAAAGTGTTCTTGTAGGAAATAATAGAACTCTATTTTTAATTTTCGTGGATTTATTTATTCGTTATTGTTCCTACATAGTTACCAGGACAAACAAAGTTAAACCATATTTTTATACAATAACATAATACATGCATATATGTACGAAAAGCCGGCCTTAATGCTCAAAAGCAATCTCTTCCTGGCAGCCCTATAATCTTATAACATTCCTGAAGCTGAAAGAATCAAATACTTTTAAAACAATTTCAAAATCTAATCTAGGTGGGTGCCATAAATTATTTGTTTGCTATTTATTCGATTTTTTTGGCACCGACTTTGAATTCGTAACTGTAGTATTGCTATGAAATAAAAAAATAACAAAATCGGTCGGAATTCTTGAATCTCAGATTTACGTTAAAATAATATTATATGGACCGAAATCATATAGAAAAAAATACATTACTACATATCCAATAGCTATTACATTGAAAATAGTTTTAGGAAAATCTTATGATCGAATTTTCAAAAACAATTCCTGGGATTTTCGAGGTATTCTCCGAAAGGACTGTGTTACCCAGATTTGCAAATGATTTAAAAAAAATATTACTATATATTTGTATTTACATTCTCGCCTGTAAAGTTATGATAGGCCTCTGGTTATAATTCAAAATATACTTTTTCATAAAACTGAAAATCAATTCAATATTTCACGCTTACTAAAGCCACCACTGCTCTTTCATGAAAGCAAATCATGCTTTTCGAAATTATAATAGAAGATCACAAAGATAATATTTCGCACAGTTGAACGATTTTGTGATGAGTTTCATATCTACCCTATATCGGCTGTTCTGTGTATACTGTAGACCTTTTAAAAATTGCAACCTCTCATTTTACCTATTTCACGCGTTTCCAAATGATATTCGCTTATGTTCTTTTTAAATCAATTTTAACATACAGGGAAAATATATTGCGCGTTTAGCGAAGGCAGTAAGTATGTTCAAGTTGATAGAAATGAATTGGTGAAACCAATAGAATATATTAGTTCATACAGCTGGAGAGTCGCAACTCGCAACCATGTTGACTGCAGCTAGACCGGATTTATTAATACATTAGGAGACTATACAAATATATAAGAACAATTCGTGTTGATAAAAGAGACATAGACAATAAATTGTTCTATATAGCCTCTGTACCTACAAAAACAGATTTAATTTAACGAATGGTGAACGGTTTCGCAGAGAACTGAGCTATACTGGGTTCTACTTCCCATGCAGAATAAAGATCACATTAATCACCTTCATGACAGAAAAGAAAATAATATTAATCTACAAGAGTCCGTAAAGAAAATCCATCAAAGAGACAGTTGTGTAAGTTCATCTTGACCATAACCCACAAGGGGACACAGGACTTCACTTTTAGCTTAATTTCAACTATTAACACGATTAGCTCAGTTTATAAACTACCTTATCTATCTAGTAGTCAAGCTATTTGCTAAAACAAATAAATTGGCAAAGTTTAACTATTAAAACTTTGCGAGTAAGGAACAATATGAAGAATTTCAGATGAAAAACAAGTGCATGTGACCTCCGTTAGCACAAAAGGCGTGTTGTTTTTCATTTCGTCATCAGGAAGTCTGAAAGCTGCAGATGCTAATCTATATAATATCTTTCGTATTTATTCCCTTTTATGTTTGAGGATATATCTCCATAAGTCAATTAATTTGTGGAAGATACAGTATTTTTTAATACTGTTCTATACGTCAAAATAAAAGTGTGAGTATTTATTATATAAACTATCTATGTATATCTCTACATACGATAAACTGTAGAATTATAGATATATGTGCATTATAATTTTATTATGATAGCTAAGCATACACTTATAATAACATATGGAACAACTTGTATAGTATGTACTTTGTTGCAAAGAATTAAGAGTTATAAATTATCATTTCAAGGTCACGCACCAATAAAACTGTCAAACCAGCTTACAAGTGAAAGAATCGTTTCCTAAATACGAGCATGAGTTGCAGGATTCATGAACAATCAATTATGTATCGGCAGCGCTCAATTCCTCAGTCCTAATGGTGTGTAAACAACGAGGAAAGTATTATTTATAATAAAAATGTTTCAAGGTGAACTAGGGCTGTCAATAATTGTGCCCCGTAATCTCTTTTCCATATAATTATTATGTATCGTCTTAGTTTAATCATTTTTACTCAATGAGTTCATTTAACAGTCTTCCACAAAATTCCCGATATTGTATGTAATTGCATAATATCATAGAGGTACACCATCTTTTCATTTCATTACCTCTTGATAAATCTTTTTTGTACTCCCCATATCCAGCATTCTCTTTTTCTTAAAAAAAAAACGAGGTATTGTAATTTCAAATCTTTATATTTCTAATAATAGTGGGATAAAAGTAGAAGTAACCTGATAGTTAAATGTCAAACTAGGAGCCAATTTAATTAACTTTCTAACACGGTCTGTTATGATTGACATTTTCATTTATATAACATAACTAGCGGTCCGCCCCGGCTTCGCCCGTGGTACATATGAAAAATAGATGTTGGCCGATTCTCAGACTTACCCGATATGCACAGAAAATTTCATGAGAATCGGTCCACCCGTTTCGGAGGAGTATGCAGACTAACATTGTGACACGAGAATTTTATTATTATATTATATTGTTAATTAATATTAAATGGAGGTGGCGATGTTCAACCCTTAAAACAGCTTGTTAATTTAAAATCTAATCAAAGTTGGAGGTAAATCTGAGAATAGTTTAGCTTAGTTCATTAAGAAGTGCAAGTTTGTCGATTACGTTTAAATGAGATCGATATCGTCTGACTTTGTCCTATTTACGTATACATATCTACCTGAAGATTTTTAAACCTCCCTGCTTTTTGATTTCTTCCTCACAATTGGATTACTGCTCTAATTCTACCATGATTATTGTTTAATTGAATGCCAAGTTTAATGAATCATATTTCATTTATTCTTTCCGAAATGATTATGAATACAACACTTTCTATCAAACCTGCAACTTACAATCTTTTTATGAATACAACAGTACAATATCCAAATTTTTACGTTAACATTATTCAATTGAATCGTGTATTTAATAAAGGTACAAATTAATTACCAGCTCTATTACATTTAAACTTGTATTTATCTCAATTCTTCTTCATTTTTATTCGGTGAAGTTGAATAAAATTATATATAGAAATAAATTGATGTTGTAGTAATTACCTTTATTTCTTTCTGTAATATTATGTTTTACCAAAATAACTACTACGGCGTTGTATGTATAGTTAAAGGAAATGACCATGGGAGTGAGATGTTACACCACGGCAAAAATGTGACTCTCTAGCCTCCTATCTTTCTTCTGACTCGTATCATTCAATGCTCCATTGCGTCGAAAAACAAAGACCAACCAAAAAATAGGATAGGATAAGATTTTGTAGGTTCAGCCCATAGGTTCCCGTGGTAAAAGGTAGCCAGTCTACTTAGTACCCTAATAAAAATAATCTGCTTACCAAACTCAATGTTAATGGTTAATGAAATCAATTCAGTTTTGTTATTAAATAGTTACAAAATAAATTCTCAATACTAGGATTTACAATATTAGTATAATGATTTTCCAAACCGTATTATATTTACACACGAAATTGAATTTTCGCTAAATATACTATGAATTGGATTTAATTACTTTAAGCATTCGAACCAGCATAAGGGTACTTGTGCTAAGTGTATGAATCAATTAATTTCCAATTTTTGTATTTACGGAACTTAATTAATCTGCACATATTATTTACAGAAAATTTAGTATTAAAACAATAATTATATGCAAATATTCGCATTTAAGAGGATATTTTCAATGCAACGAATCCGATGCTTTGCTTCAGTGACTGCTTTTCTTTGGGAAAGAATATTAAAGATAGCTTTCGGATGGTTTATCAAATCTTAAAATTGTTATACATAAACTTTAAAAAAGTAAATACCGCAATGGCACATGTTGTTTTTATCGATCAGTTATTTAATACAAGAAAATATAACGTTTTCACTGAAATTAAAAGAATTAATTCCTTTTTTTTTTTGCAACTAGAAAGCAATTTATTTGTATTGAAACGTGTGTTAACTGAGCAAAACAGCCAACATTAATAACTAATATAATTTTCCGCTGCACTTAATAATTGAAATTAATTAATGTGACAAACTCGATTATCCTCTACGCGCCACATTAATTAAACACACATTATAATTGCGATTTAAGAACTTGCGTATACATAATATGTATAACTAGATGGTTCTTTTGTTTTGCTTTAGATGTGAGGTAAAACTTAATTGTATTATATAATACTCAGAATAAAATACAGTTTTAATTTCATGATATACTAGCTGTCCCGGCAAACGTTCTGCCTAACTCTTATCACTTAGGGGTATGAAAAATAGATAATTTTCGACCTCAAACCTCACCGATATGCACAAAAATTTCATGTGTATCGGTCCAGCCATTTCGAAGGTGTATGGTAACTAGTATTGTGACGCGAGAATTTCTTGTATATAGTCATAATATTCTATAATATATGTATTACTGGACAAAGGACTGGACCTTCATCGTCTAAGCACACTCTGCACACACATCAATTTTATTTTCAGGACCTTAGTCATGCTGTCTGCTTATAAAGTAGGCTGGCATCAAACTTTTTCACGTACTTATTTGCTACGTTTTGTTATTGTTATTTCGGATGTTTAGCTGTACACATACAAATATATTCGTTAGTAATTCAGTAGATCCTCTTTTATAATTCACTAGCTTTCCGCCCGCGGCTTCGCTCGCATTTTCAAAGATAAATCCGCATAGTTCCCGTTCCTGTGGGATTTCCGGGATAAAACCTATCCCATGTGTTAATCCAAGTTACCCTCTATATGTGTGCTAAAATTCATTGTAATCGGTTCAGTAGTTTCTGCGTGAAAGAGTAACAAACATCCATACAAACTTTCACATTTATAATATTAAAATAGGATTCAATAAAAGTAATACGTTGAAGCTCTAAATTATTGTACGATGCGTAATTTTATTTTAGTTCGATGGAAAACTAAATAATAATTGTAATAAAAAAACTTATACTATTATAATAGGGTAAAAAATTAATACATAATATAAATAACGAAAGACGGTCCACTTAAGGTGGCGCCTGGGTACCCACTTTAATATGTAAATGTAATTATAAATATCCTCATTATATATGAGTTCAATTCTTTCTCTATCTATACTAATATTATAAAGCTGAAGAGTTTGTTTGTTTGTTAGTTTGAACTCGCTAATCTACTGGTCCGATTTGAAAAATTTTTCGGTGTTAGATAGCCCATTTATCGAGGAAGGCTATAGGCTATATCACGCTAAGACCAACAGGAGCGGAGCCACGCGGGTGAAACCGCGCGGTACAACTAGTAAATAATAAAATCCATGCGAGGGTATAGATCTCTCCTCGTCCAACTGTTTACACGTTAATTATGTAAGCTTGTTTAGTAAACAAATGCAATAGATAAATCATTGTCTATCCTATAATTTATTGTTTATCTTCTAGGTAATTATTTAAATTAACAGTTATTATAAAGATAGGTTTGAATAACCAATATATATAAGAATAGTTTACTATCTTCAACACTGAGATCTTCTTTTTATTAGACGTAAATGTAATTTCAAGATTTATAATTTTACTGCTTCCGCAATTAAAAAACAACCTTCCGATAAAGAGATTACAATATGAACGTTCCATCACCTGAATTTGGTTCCGAGTAGAGCCCCTTCACTTGAACAAGATGCCACTTAATATTTTCCTTCGAGGAAGAGCGAAAGTAGATCCCAATAGAAAACACAATATACATGGTATTCATTCTCAGTAATCGCTTTAAACATTGTAACGTGCAACGCGATTATGAAGCTATTAAAGCTAATTTATTACTTTAGGCATAGAAAACGTGACAGGAGCAGGATAATCGGGGAACGATATCGCAATATTGATTAATCCCGGTATAATATATTTTGTTTTGGGGTTGACCGTTTATATTTTATCGAGTATAAATTATTACTCGTTTAAATTTAATATTGTTCCAGTTGTTTTGGACGGGATTTAGTTCGTAATTAAAGTGTATGGCTATTTTATTTAAATTTTGCTGGCTTTGTAATTATAGACTTTGTATCACGATCATATTAAATTATTGATTAACGTGGATCTAATGAAGTGTGCTATCAAAACAAATAAATAAACAACCAATTTAGAGATAATTATTTGCATTGTAACTTCATCATTTAAATGGGTTGCGTAATGTAATAATTTGATAGATACACAAAGCCGTTAGAGATATTTTATAGGACATTAATACTTGAATAAAAGATGTTAAACTTAAAAGATTACACGACACTGTAGAACAAGACAAAATGTTGTTCTGTTATACACATACTTTCTAAAACGGTAAATAAATTCACAAGTCGACAAAATGTGAAAAGATTTACAAGTGAAGGCCTTTGGGGATTTCGTATGTAACGAATTCTGGAGAGGCGGGACAATCCAATAACCCACATCTCGGTGCACGCACATTAAAGTAGTCTCCTGTACGATACACACGCACACATATACACGGCGAAAGGTAGACCCATGTTATTTGATGTATGTATAATATGAAGATATGCGAAAGGATATATAAAACAATGCTTTTCTATTGCTATTCTCAGGCGCTTAATGCTATATAAATAGCGAAAAATTCTTTGAATATAAAGAAAAAAAAATAAGTCCCTTTATGACCGATTTTCCAACTTATTTCATAATGAAATAATGAAAACGTCGGCCCTAAAACCCAGACATGTCACGAAGGGATTCGTTTGAAATAAGAAAAGTGATTTTTAGCGGAGGAAACTTACCCATTAATCCCATTTCCTCAGATTCGACTTTTAACAATATTCTTATACGATTTATTAAAATATTTAACACACAATCTAATTAGGTATAATTCTAGCAAATTTTTATCACATCGCACATGCCATGTTTAAGACAAAAGATACAAATTATGAATTGTTAAAGTTGTAGAGAGAATACTTTTTGTTAAAGCTGAAAAGTAAAATGATGTCGTCACGTGCGATTCTTTCATAGATCATATTTAACGCTATCTCACAAGTAGGTATATTATGTTCGTACTATAAATACGAATTTTGTGACAAACACTTAAAAAAAACAATTAAACTTTGAAATTATTTTAAAATTTTCAATTATACTGTTAAGGTGATGAATTAATTTTTCTAACATTTACGGCCCTTTTTAAACCTTCGTAATTTTTGTATTATTAAAGTTGTCGTGATGAAAATTCTTGACAAGAAAGTTCAATAGTAACACAATACGTCTACCGTTTTAGAAACATGATTCCATGATATTTTCTCGATAGAAAAAAAATACAAAGTTCTCATTGTTATTTTTTTTTAATCTCTGGCATCTTCAAAATAACAAACGTAAAGTTACGACTTTTTGGATATTAACTATAAAATATACAACCTATACGTCTACCGATTTAGAATTTTGAAATATGCGATGGTTTTGAAATAAACAAGAAATACTTGAAATTAGCGCGCGACCAGCCAATATAGCGAGAGCCGCCCTGTACCTTCCTACCCCGATCGCTGCACGAGTCATTCCCGCTACGGCCGTCACACGGGGAACTTGTGTCACTCGCACAATCGTAAAAAAGGGTGACAACACGATAAGACAAATGGGGACAATAAAGAAAATAAGAAGAAGAAACATAAAGGTTGGAGGAAAAAGAATGCTTACAATTGGAACAAATTAATGAAGTAAGTTGGTTTTATTTTAAATTTGATGGTAATTGTATTATAGACGATGTTTGATATGTACCCCTGTTTTAAGTACATAACGAATGTGTAAGGTTTTTTCATTTATAGCATAGATAATCTTTTCAGAAATCCGGAATCCAGAAGGAAAATAAACCCACTGATTGTTCACAATGTGAACCCACTCCTTCGTTAGTACCTTTATTCAGTCAAAAATGTATGTTATCAACGCTCTACTGGTTTTATCGCATGATTCCATTGTTGCCGCAACAAAATCGTGCGGAACGGAGCGTTGCGACTGCGTCATCGCGGCGTCACGTCGCGGCGCCGTGCGATTGGCCGCGGATTGACCCCACTGTCCTCTACTACTTCGACTCGCCACGCAACCGCTGAGCAGGACACTCCCTCACTAAAATTAATTCTACCAAACGCACTCTGTAATTTTAAATATTAAACTATATACGCACAAGTTTATTGTCTTCTTCTTTCGTCGTCAACATTTTCTGGTCCTTCGAGCCGGATCACATCCTGGATTTTGGAGACGCAATCGGCGAAGAAGTCGCAAAATTACAGTGCAGTTTGGTAAGACGGCCAGCTAATTTATCCAACCCTGTAAAGCTTCATCTGAGTGATACTGTGCTTTGTATATTCCAGAGCTTTTGGTGTTGCTTGCCTCCTCACGTGCTTTTACGCAACCGAAGAATCTGCTTCACGTGGCACGTAAGTACTTGTAGCTTTTTACTTCAGTCATTATGTCTCTTTCTGAGCAAAAGGAGCTTAAGGATTTGAGGAAAAAAAGGGGATTAATCAAATGTAGGTTAACGAATTTTAAGAAATATGTTTCGTCTTTTGAAAACGTGGATCTTGATACACATCAAAGGGCAGAACTAAAATTACGTATACCAGGTGCACAAAGTTTAATGAACGATTTCAACCAAGTACAAAGTAAAATCGAAGATCTTGTCCCGGAGTCAGAAACGGATAAACTCATAGAATCACGCGTAGAGTTTGAGAGGGAATATTATGTTGTCCTGGCGATGCTGGACTGCATGGTAAACCCAGATAATTCCGAGGATAGATCTAATAAATCCATTGACTGTTCCTTAGCGCACGACCATACGACCTGTAACAATTTTAATAACGATTCAGTAAAATTACCGACTATTTCTGTACCTAGCTTTGACGGTTCACATGAACACTGGGTAGAATTTCGCGATACGTTTTCATCCTTAATTCATAATTCGAAAACAATACCACCGGTTCAAAAATTCCATTATTTAAAGGCGAGTTTAAAAGGCGATGCCAAAATCGTTATAGAAAACGTAGAATTTTCATCCGAAAATTATATGGTTGCATGGGAGCTTTTATTACACCGTTTTAATAACACGCGTTTGATAGTGCAAAGTCACATTAAGGCAATATTTTCACTTCAAAACGTCTCAAGAGAATCGGCTATTCAATTACACAATTTAATTGATACAGTTTTAAAAAATTTACGTATTCTTAAAATCTTAGGAGAACCCACGGAATACTGGGACACTTTGATTATTTATATCGTAGTTTCAAAGTTAGATCCTACCACTGAACGCGAGTGGGAACAATTTAAAAACACATTTTATAAATTACATAAGGACAAAATTATTAAACTAAACGATTTATTAGAATTTATTAAAGAAAAAGCCGATTTATTAACTACACTATCCGTAAATCACAGTAAACCTAGTATTTCAAATAACTCAAATAAATTTTCTACTTACCAAAATAAAAATTCATCATCCAAAATTCATTGCAACATAGTTTCGGATAACAAACAATCTAAATCGCAATCCAATAAGTCGCGCAGCCATTACAAGTCATGTTTGCTATGTAGCGAAAGGCATCAGCTGTATTCATGCCAGAAGTTTCTCGACTTATCTCCGCAACATAGGGTTAATTTCATAAATGATAAAAACTTATGCATTAATTGTATGCGCCCAGGTCATTTAGTTGATACTTGTCTTTTTGGTCCGTGTAGAAAGTGTGAACAAAAGCACAATAGTTTACTTTGTGATGCAATTAAATTATCACCAATTAAACAAAATACAGTGACGTTAACTACGTACGAGCACCCCTCGCTTACTAATACGCATCCCGTTTCAGTGGTTTCAGTAGATAACGCACACATGCAACTTCAATGTAATAATCACGCACAAACCGTTATGCATACAAAGGATGACAATTCTTCGCAACAGATTGTCATATTGTCTACGGCGATAGTTGAAGTATATAATGAATCGGGTGAGTATTATTGCGCACGCGCAGTTCTAGATAGCGGAAGCGAGCGATCCTTTATAACGCAATCGTTTGCAAATAAATTAAATATACGAATATTACAGTCCACTCAACATATTCACGGTGTAGGTAATTCTATTACGCAATGTTCGCAATCTTGTAACATTGAAATTAAATCGCGCGACGGGAGCTTCACTGCCCGTTTTCAATGTTTGATTTTGCCCCAAATTACATCAAAATTGCCTACAACCACGGTTAATTTAAATCAATTTAATATTCCTCACAATTTATTGTTAGCTGATCCCAATTTTTACGAAAGTCAACCTATTGATTTACTGATCGGTGCTGATTTATTTTGGGAATTAATAACCGAAGGAAAAATGCGCCTGAAAAGTGGTCCTTTCCTTCAAAACACCAAATTAGGTTGGATAGTGTCAGGTGCAATTAAATCTTTTCCGTATACTAATAATAAAAATTTAACACATATTAATTGTAATTATTCGACGTTATCTACGGAAGATGATTCACTCGATAAGTTAGTTAGGAATTTCTGGGAATTAGAAGAATTATCCGCGCCTAGCAATAAATTACAGCAATTATCGAGCGAAGATAATATTGCTTGTGAGGAACATTTTATTCGCACAACACGTCGACTTTCCGATGGTCGTTTCTGTGTTTCAATTCCGTTGAAACAATCACCTGAGTTATTAGGTAATACACGCGCACAAGCTGAACGTCGTTTTTACGCGTTAGAGAAACGTCTTCAGCAAAATACTAATTATAAAAAGATGTATTCTGATTTTATACAGGAGTATATTAATTTAGGTCATATGAGTCTCGTCAATACGTATGGGAATCCGCACTATTTCCTACCGCATCATGGTGTGTTTAGGGAGCACGCCACCACAACTAAATTACGCGTAGTTTTTGATGCGAGTATGAAGTCTAGTTCCGGCGTATCATTAAACGACATACAAATGATTGGACCTGCTATTCAAGGTGATTTGATTTCTATTTTATTACGTTTTCGCGAGAATAGGTATGTTGCATGCGCTGACATTGAAAAATTTTACAGGCAATTGAATATTGCTGAAGATCAGCGTGACCTGCAGCTGATCTTGTGGCGGGATGATCCCTCAGAGCCGCCGAGGGTGTACCGACTCAACACCGTGACGTACGGAACGGCATCCGCACCGTATCTAAGTTGTAGGTGTTTAAAGGAATTAGCCAAACACTCGAATATTCCGTATGTAGCCGATACTATTAATAATTGTTTTTACGTTGACGATCTCATAGTTTCATCGAATTCTATATCCGAATTAGAAAATATTTGTAAAGAAACTAGTAGTCTTTTAGATTCAGCATGTATTAAATTACGAAAATGGATTTTTAGTCATAATTTAAATTTAATTACGCCTAGCGTTAATGAATCGCAAACACACGATCTATGTTTACTGAATAAAACTTGTAACAATAAAACGTTAGGTATCGGATGGAATAGTCTCGATGATTATATTTATTATTTCACGCAAATTATACAAAAGAGTGAAGTAGTGACAAAACGTATTATTTTATCGTGTGCTTCACAAATATACGATCCGCTAGGATTATTAAGTCCGTTTATTACTATCGCAAAGCATTTATTACAAAGATGTTGGTTGTTAAAATTGACGTGGGATGAATCGGTTCCTAACGAAATTTCGCAAATATGGGATAAATTTATAAATGGATTATCTTTTCTTAGCAGTTTACGAATACCGCGTCACGTTATGTGCATTGATCCAGTGCGAACCGAACTACATATATTTACCGATGCTTCACAGGTCGCGTACGGAGCTTGCGCATACGCTCGTACGATCAATGCAACAGCTGATGTCACAGTGCGCTTGATATGTTCGAAGGGTAAGATCGCGCCAACTAAACCTACAACTATACCTAGATTAGAGTTGTGTGGTGCGCTGTTAGGTGCACGATTATATTATAAGCTTATTGGATCACTACGTTCAAACTTTAATAAAATTGTATTTTGGACAGATTCAACTATCGTTTTAGGTTGGTTAGGTATGCCTATTAATTTATTAAAACCTTATGTTCAAAATAGGACGGCAGAGATTCACGAGCTGACCAAGGAACATCCATGGCGTCACGTCGCAGGCAAGGATAATCCAGCCGATTTAGTCTCACGTGGGCAAAGTCTAGAAGCGCTTAGCTCCTCATCTTTATGGTGGGAGGGTCCGTTATTTTTGTATAATGTACATTTTGAATTGCCCGAATTAAAACATTCCAAATTAATTAATTCAGATTTGCCGGAAATTAAATCTACGAATATTTGTTGTCACATAAGTAATAATTTAAACGATAATTTAATTATTTTTTCTCGATTTTCACAATATAATAGACTTAAACGCGCAGCTGCTTATGTATTACGTTTTATTAATAACGCGCGAAATAAAACTAATAAGTGGACAGGTTTATTATCGGTCGAGGAATTAAATCGTGCTGAATTAACGTTAGCAAAGTTGAGTCAACAGGAATCGTTTCCCGATATTTACTATGCGCTTAAAAATAATAAAAATATAACGAATATATCAGGCTACAATCAAATTTCTAAATTAAATGTATTCTTTGACGCAAATAATAATTTAATTCGTGTAGGTGGGCGTATTCAAAATTCGCCAAATTTTAGTTTTAATAAAAAATTTCCTATTTTAATCGCAGCTAATCATCATTTTTCACTTTTGCTTTTTCGGTTCGAGCATTCAGAACGTTTACTCCACGCCGGGCCACAGCTTCTACTGTTTACGATCAGAGAGATGTGGTGGCCGGTCGGCGGCAGAAATCTCGCTAGGAAGGTGGTACATTCGTGCATGCGCTGCGCACGACTGCAACCGACTACGGTCGCGCCTATTATGGGGAATCTACCGCAGGAGCGTCTGGACCCAGGTTATCCGTTTATACGTTGTGGTGTCGACTACGCTGGCCCAGTGTTCACGTTGAATCGTAAAGGCAGAGGTGCTAAATTACAAAAATCGTACATATGCTTATTTATATGTTTTGTTACACGCGCGGTTCACTTGGAACTTGTTAGCGATCTATCGTCGGAATCATATCTATTAGCTTTGAAACGTTTTATATCGCGGCGAGGTAAACCCGTGACTATCTTTTCTGACAATGGGAAGAATTTTGTCGGTCTCATGAATGAGTTCAAAAAATTTTTAGCTACCTGTTCTGATGAAATTAAAGCATATACAACTTCGCAAAATATTAATTTTAAAATGATACCTTTTTACGCTAGTCATTTCGGGGGATTGTGGGAAGCTGGAGTAAAAAGCTGCAAGCACCATCTCAAACGTGTAGTAGGTAACGCACATCTAACGTTCGAGGAGTTTAGCACAGTATTGACCCAGGTTGAAGCTGTCCTGAACTCCCGTCCTTTGACCCATCTTTCCACAGATCCCAATGATTTCCTTCCACTTAGCCCTGCACATTTCCTGGTTGGTCGTCCGCTGACTGCACCTGTAACGGCTGAGCTGCTATACGACGTGCCTGAGCTTCGTCTCCCGAGGTTCCAGAGGGTGGAACAAATACGCCAGCACTTTTGGAATCGTTGGTCCAAAGAGTATGTCTCCGAGATGCAAACGCGAACCAGATGGCACCAGCACAAGGGGGAGCTCAAGGAGAACACGCTCGTTCTCATTAAGGACGACCGATTGCCGCCGTTGAAGTGGAGCTTGGGGCGCATCCACGCGACATATCCGGGGAAGGATGGAGTAGCACGAGTGGCCGACATTCGTACTGCAGACGGCATCGTGCGTCGGGCGTTCACTAAAATTTGTCCGCTTCCTTCACCAGATAGCTGATTCTTCGCTTCGTGGTCGACAGTTCGTTGGAACCAGCACGTTCCAAGGCCGGGAGCATGTTGCCGCAACAAAATCGTGCGGAACGGAGCGTTGCGACTGCGTCATCGCGGCGTCACGTCGCGGCGCCGTGCGATTGGCCGCGGATTGACCCCACTGTCCTCTACTACTTCGACTCGCCACGCAACCGCTGAGCAGGACACTCCCTCACTAAAATTAATTCTACCAAACGCACTCTGTAATTTTAAATATTAAACTATATACGCACAAGTTTATTGTCTTCTTCTTTCGTCGTCAACATCCATTTTTAGCAAAAAGCAACAAAGTGCAAAGAAATAAAAAATCATGGTGAACTTAGTGGAAGTATGGTGGACATAATATGGAACAGGAGCTCATTGGAGTAGTATTATATTTAAAAAAAATACGAAAAAATTTCAAGAATTACATTTCTTAGTAGGTGGTAGATAAGTATGTTGTATAAAGAATTTGATGTTGATATTTATTTCATTTATACTTACTACACCTGTGCGGGAAATTGCTTAGTACTAAAACAGGTTTATATTCATATTTACATAGTAATGTGAGTTTTCATTTCGAATAATTATGTGTAAGTATATTAAATTGAGTTCCTGGGTGATCTGGAAACACAATTGGGCCCGGAAGATGGCGCTGCAGTCACTCCTCCTAATCACATGAACCGATTTGGATGAATATTTGTGTGCACATTTCATTGTTGTGGGATGATTGGTTGATTCGTTTTCACATTAGCTAATATTATGTATTTTTGTTGTTAGAAAGTAAACTTAATTTAATGTTTATAATACATTATTATTGGTATAAATAAGCCAGTGTTCGTCTCACATTGCTGTACCTGCCTAACTACCCTACCAGGGCCTAACTTTGTTCTGGCTATTTTATTTTGATTATTTGTAATGAATAATTACAATTATAATAGAGTGCAAAAAATAAATACATGCGTCAATATATTTTGTGTTTTTTTTTAAACAATTTTTTTATTTAAAAAAATATCATTCCGACCGCGGCTTTGCCCGCGTGGAATTAGGTTATATCGTGAATCCTGTTTTATCCCACAGAAGAGTTCAGTTCGGATAAAAAGTATCCTATTTGTAAATCCAGGCAATTAGCTATATTTTATCAAAATTGGTAATGTAGTCTTGACGTGATTAAGTAACAACTAACAAAAAAATATACACATTAACATCCAAAGTTTCGCATCAGTTTTACTGTATTAGTGATATCTTCCACTCTTGACTTTGACTGAGAAGAATTAGGGTTTATAACTTCTTTCAGAAATAGTACCTTTCATTTCTGGGCATGATGTAATATCTACGTCAGCATCAAATTCTATCTAAATCAATTCAGTAGTCCGCGTTATTGAGTACCATTTCATTTTTTCAGAGTAACAATATTTTTTGTTATTTTAAAGATTATTTATAACCTGTACTATTTTGTAATAAAGTAAACATTACGAAATATGTTATAATAATTATTAATAATGTCTAAGTAGTTGTTAAAAAGAAGATTATTTGTTTATAAGCAAGAAAATAAAACCAATAAATCAACAATTAAATAAATGTATAACAATATTATAACTGTATGACGACTCCATACATGTTTGTCCCGAGTCGGCCAGCGGCAGCGCGGCGAGTTTGCAAGAATGACTTCGCGCACACCCGCGTTCGCGATAGCGAGCTATTAGACTCCGCCCGCCAAGCAGTGGATTTTTTTTTGTGTATCGTCTTAACGACAAAGTAATAATTCAACTTTTAAAATATTCACGACCCCAATATTTATATAGCTTTAAGCAAAGAGTTTCCAAAAACGGAGCATATAAATCAGTATTCAGATAAGTGCTTAACCTTGATTCTCAAGTGGTATCCATTTTATGAAAAAAAAAATTGTCGTTAACAGTTTAAAATACATTAGATACTATAATTTACCAAAAATTACATTTACATTTAAATAAATACAAAACTTTTGAATTCAAACAATGTTCGTGCCATTTCTATATTTAAAACGGATCAGAGAAGCCGCTTATTATTCAAACTCAGTATCAATGTTACATGTTGAATTTAACATAATATCGTTAACTTCGTTGTTTTCTCCACATTGTGTTGAACGAAACAGTCTATATACAAATTATTTATTATTTAACCTCAATATAAACACGTACGTTAATTGTGTTCGCATGATCATTACATTTAAATATAATACCTTTAATTAAAGTTCTGCTATTTTAAACTGTTGCACAAATACACCGGGATGTCTATCAATGCATTATATGAAAAAAGTGAAGTCCCGTGTCCCCGTAGTGGGGTAGGGGGCAGATGCATTATTCATACATCTGTTTCACTGATCGATTTTTCTTTAGGGACAAGTACGTGATCAGCCTTCTGTGTCCTGCCAGACCGAGACATTTTTTTTTCGTCTCCACCGGGAATCGAACCCAGGACCCCTCGGTTCTACGCTCACGCGTCAACCACTGTACCGAGGAGGCGGCATTATATGAGGTAACGTGTAATTTATACAGAGTATTCCACTATTGGTATAGGTACTAAGCGCGAAGGGACTTGTAGTTTTGCATACACTGATCACGTAAAAAATAATTTAACAACAAAATTACATAAAAAAATTTTTGCTAAATATATTTCCTGAAAATCCATGTTTTCTTCTCTAGCTTCGCGCAGCCGGCATATACCGCTTCGCAAATTTGAGCATTTTGTCTATTAACCCATTGAGCCCCGAACGGCCCGATCGGTCCACGACACAATAGATTTTCTATTGTGTCTGTGATTCCGCGGGGCCTGAGTTATTAAAACATAATCTTAAACGATAGATCACGTGCTGGTAGCAAAGCTGGGCGGGTTGCTTGTTATAGATGTACACATAGAGTTTTAAGAATTCATCTATTTGAAAAAAAAACTGTGTCTGGAATTTTATAAGTATTTTTACGTGCTCAGCGTATGCAAAACTATAACCCCTTTTGAGCTTAGTGTACCAACAGTGGGACACCCTGTATACCAGTTATAACATTGTATCAGAGAAAATATAATTTTGATTACATTGAACTAATAAGTAGATACAAGTGCTAAATGACCTATTACATTTAATAAATTAAAACAATAAAAATCTACTTCTCAACTTAGTAATATATTTAAGTAATATAAATTAAGAAATCAATATGTATTGTATTACATTACTTGATCGCAGACAATATAATTGAAACTGTATTTAGTCCAAGAAAAGCGGTTCGAGTATAAGGGGATACATGCGGAGAATTTATTTGGTGCGATGTTGGAAACTTTAGCTGAAAATCCAAACGCAAGTGGGTTCGCTTGTATGGACTATTTACTACATCTCGGGTAGCCGAGGCAGGCTTGCTTTGATTAAACCCTTTCGAGCCCCGGCTCTAGATGCTCGTTTTACTTTTATCTACTTTACTCTACTCGTAAAAGGACCCTGAAATATTTTCTTTTGGCTAATAACGTCGTCAGTGTATTCAAGCAAAATTGGACGTTCGTGCTCATTATGCATTTTTAAACGACGCAAATGGTAGGAATCGTCTGGCATTCTGGTTTGTCTGCTTCAATAATGAAATATATCAGATATAATGTAATGTAATATAATTGAGTACCTACTCATTGTAATAGACCTCTTCACCGTACTTCATAGTTATTCAGAAAATGAAGGAACGTAAGTACTTTCTGTTAATTATTTTCTTAGTACCATGATATAAAATCTTTCATTCGTAGTTTTTTTCTATCGTTTAAACTTAAAAAAGCATCGTTGAAACAAAATAGTAAAAGAATATTATTGAAATTATATTTCGTTTTAACTACATGAGGCCCGTATTCCTTTCCTTACTCTTCGTTTTTTCTTCCTTACCTTTTAACGTCGGCAATCCATTTGTATAGCTATAAAGGTCTTCAAACTATATTTGGCCCCCCACCAA